>NC_057747.1:21755843-21761037 GCF_004010195.1 Chiloscyllium plagiosum | reverse complement strand
ATATCAGTCCGAGCCCAGAGTGTGGTTCAACAATCGGTAACGTTTATTGATCCAGTAACACCGGCGGAGACCAACCGAGGTCCGAATCTCGGCTGTTCTGCTGTTCCCGCGTGCTGCTACACATTATATACCTTTCTTTGTCAGGATGTGAGGATTTTGAGTTTGAATGGGATGATAGTTCCCCATCATCACTGGGGTAGGTGCAAATGGTGGGTTTCCTGCTGTCCCAGGAGAGTTGCAGTGTACACACAATAGGGTGCTAATTGGATTATGTAAACGGGTCCGGGTACTATCTGCTTGTCTCTCTCTGTGAGGGCTGGGGGCTAGCACCCCCCTTTGTTCCCTTGGGGTGCTGGTGTGTATTAGTCTGCTTGTTCCTGTCTGGTGGATGCCTGTCCTTTGTGTCAGGATGGTTCTGTATTGATGAATATGGGTGTGTTTCAGTCAGTCTCTTAATTAGTTCTGGAGTTTTGGACCATGAGTCATGGTTTGTGTCTGGCCTAGTGTGGATTTGATCTGTTCTCTGGCTCCCATCTCCCGGTCACGTGGGCGGACCGGCAGCTGCTGCGTTCTGTGGGTTTAAGCTGCGGCAGCCGTTTAAAACACAAAATGAATTCCTATAGTTTTACCGATGTAGGCATAGTCCCGTGGCAAATGTGGGGCGGCTCTGATGCCCGCTTGCAGTCCCCCCTTTCGGCAAGGGGTTGGACACGTCCACACCCCCGATGCCGATATCTTGAAAGTCGGTTCCTCACCCGGTACGTTCCGCCGGCCGTCATGCTGCAGTCATGGGGCCTTTTGGATAGTCCTGGAAGATGGTTACATTAACTCGAGCCCTGTGAGCTCGTGGTGCCTGATCGCCCGCCAGGAGTCTATGGCGTGGAACATGGTCTTTCTAGCCTTTCGTTTCTTGTGCTGACGGCATGAGTGACACGCCACCAGGAGCCAGGCCAGAGCCAGCAGTAACTGTATGCCTACAATGGTGTGCGAGATGATTTGGCCCCAATCCCACACCCTCTGTGCCCAGCCCTGGGACTGCAGAGCTATCTCTGTGTCCTCCTCTAGGTCCTTTATATGTGATTGCAACTGGTGGTACAGTTTCACTTAGTGTCCTACCCGGGTAAGACCTCGGCCAAATGTGGGATGGGGGCTTGTTCGGGCTCCTGATATTCCCTGAGGATGTCCCTGAATTTGTCGGTAGTTTGTATGGACTCGGGGTTCCGTCGTCGGACCTCTGAGATGTGAGCTTGCCCAATAGTGACTGGGTGCCTGGGGGTGAAGCAGAACTCGTGCTGGGGAATCGGTCACTGCTGTTCGTTAAACCAAAATGAAGTTTCAAGAGTGGAAACACAATACTGTCCCCTTCCACCATACCCCGCCCTAGTGAAGTGGGGGCCCGTGGGTTCGATTTCAAGGATGCAAGGGGGCCCTGTGTCCGATTGAACCCGCATTCCACTGTTTCACTCCTTCGTAAGGGGTGAGGGCAGAGGTAATTGCCCCCCCGCCGCTTGCAGCCTGTAAGGCGGCACCCCGTACACAGCGCCGTTTCGAGATATGGCTGTGTGGTGAGCTAAACGATATTTGAGGGAACCGTTTTCCCGTATGGCTCCGATGTTCTCAATGTGAAACAAGGAAAATGGCCCAGACCCTGGGGTGACCACGGGGATCAGGAGGACAATCCCAACTCCTGTCGCCTCACTGACCTCACAGTCGGGAATCACTGGGTATACTCTGGCCATACCCTTCAGAGTCCGGCTGTCGAGCGGCCCGGAGCGCCCTGCGAGTGAGGCCAGTTTGGCACTGTCGATCCAGTCGGACGCCTCCCCCCTTTGGACGTGGTCAAGATTATGCCGGATCTGGGCTACCATCCACAGGCCATACACATGGCACAGCTGCTCCTCGTGGATATGGGCCATGTTTTCTCTTTCCCGGTCTATAAGGCGGTTAATGGTGTGGGCGTGTGTTTCCAGGACTGCAAAGCCGTCGAGCTGGATGTATGCTCCCTCTTCCCCCAGGAGTGCCTGATTTGTGAGAGACCTCTATAGCAGATCCCTCATTACCCCTTTTAGTTGCTCGATCTTTTGGATAAGGCCCTGGATGTCTAGGGAGTTTACTACGGATGTCCCCGTGTAAGGGCCTGTGAGAGCATCGTTGACTATGTCCCGCCTGTGTCGTTGTGTGTGTGTTATGTATGTCGGTCCGGTAGTGGGTTGCCCCCATGGCGTCTATGGCCCTCTCTATAACCTCCTTCCCCATCATGGCGTATAGGTTGCGTACCTGTGCTGTACAATTGTCCGGTACCCGAATGCCCGATATATTGACCAGCACAGGTACGACCTCGTGTCGGACGTTGTCATAAAGGGCCTCTCCCTCGTCCCACAATACCGTTCCCCCCTCGGGCCCCGGTCCCAGAGAGAGACATGGCAATATCTTGGGAGTCGTGGTTGGGGCGGGTGGAAAGCACAAATACAAGGAGATTACCACGGCATTCATGGGCTCATAATACCCGCAAACAGACAGAACCCGTAAAGTAAAAGCATCAAAGGCCAGGGCAGAGGCGAGGTCCTCTGGCATGGCACACATTGTCCCGAACATGCAACCCTCCAAGTCCATCGCCTCAGCACGCCGGAGGCAGGTCGGCCGCGGGTCGTGCAGAATAAACAGAGTGTCTGTACGCCCGGGAGGACCTCCAGCCAGGTGTTGTAGAACGCGTCGGGCTTGTCCCTTGTAGGAATACAGATGGCATCCGACGCCATCTGAAGGCAACACCGTGGCGGTAGAAGTTGTCATGTATCTCGGGGAAAGAAGGCATCAGTTGTAGGGCGAAGAGGAGAGCAGGAAGGAGAGCGGTGCACCGGTGAAGCATGATCTGTGGGAAGAGAGGGAGAGAGAGAGAGAGGCACCCTTACCAAGGGCGTAGGGTTAGTGTGTGTAGGAGCAGACCCCCCCGGACCGGTCCACCCGTCGCGCTGTAAGGAGAAAAAGGAGGCGGTTAGAGTCAAGTCAAAAGGGGGGAGGGGGTGTCTGTCAGGTCGGGGCTTAAGGGAAGGGTTTAAGCTGGGACCAGTGTTTCCATCTGCCCTTTCCTTTCATGTCGACACAGGCGCAAGTGTCGCTGATGAGGATGATTTTGTGCGGTCCCAGCCACCGGGGCAGAGGCGGTTGCAGTTTTGTCTGGTCCCTAATGTCCTGGTCGCGCGCAGTTTGTCTAAGGGCCCGCAGCTGCACGTCCAGCTGCCTGATATAGCGCGTCATCCTGTCCCTCAGGGGGGGCCATGTCTTCCCCACCCCGACCATGACGTTCTCTGGTAGTCGCATGGCCCTCCCCGTCAGGAGCTCGAAGGGAGTGAGGCCACTGGAGCGGCCTGGGGTGGCCCTTAAGCGCATCAATATGCAGGGCAGAACGTCCACCCAGCCCTGCCCTTTGAGGGTCCGGTTCATGCGCTCGACCATCCCGGAGCTCTGGGGATGGAACGGGATGTGGAAGCGCTGTCTGATGCCTAGGAGGCGGCAGTAGTTAAAAAGCCCCAAGACGCAGCGGATTCCCCTGACTGTGTCCGGCCGCGGCATGTCGGCGATGGTCGACTTGCGGGTCGGGGGGTAGGGTCTTGCTTCCCTGGCTGATGTCGTGTCCCAGGTACCGGACTTTAGCCAGTCCGACCTGTGCCTTGGTGGGGCTTATTTTGAATCCTGCCCGGCCGAGGGTCTGCAGGACGGCAGCCAGGGCTCCCAGGTGGTGGACGCGATCAGAAGGTCGTCTACATACTGTCGGAGGGTGCTCGAGAAGGGGGAGAGGTCGCACCCCTCCAGGGTCCGGCTCATGACCCTGTGGAAAATGTTAGGGCTGTTGTGGAAACCCTGCGGCAGGCAGGTCCATGTATACTGTTTGTCCCACAGCATGAAGGCAAACTTGTCCTGTGAGTCACGGTGCAGGGGAATGGATCAAAAGCCATCAGGCTTGGGCTGCGGGGTTTGTGGGAGCTGGGGTCGCTGTTGACCCCTTGTCTGGGGCGATCCTGGTCGTGGGGGCGCGAGGAGTGCGGTTGTGAAGGTGGCTGGCCCCCCTTCCGACACGGACCCCAGGGGCGTCGGAAAGAGAGTGGGCTTTGGGGTGCCCCGTCCGTTTGCAGCGGAAGCAAACGTCCGGTTCGTCCATCGAAACTGCTGCAACGGCGGGCACCACTCGGTTGTCAAGGGAGATGGCCCAGTTCTCAAGCTCCGAAAAGGTGACATCGGGCACCAGGCCCGTCCGTAGGACTGCCTGGTGTGTGGGGCTCAGGCCGTCTTTGTATAATTGGACGAATGCGGGGTTCTGCCTATCAGCGTCGGGAACCCCGCTGTGTGCTCGGAACGCCTCAAACTTGCGGACCCCATATTCCTGGGCGCCCTCCCCAGGTTTCTGAGTGATACCCACAATGGCGTTCCAGTCGACTGGTGTATGGCCGAGCGCCTCGCTGACATCAGCCTTGAAGTCGGCGAGGGCAACCTCCTTTTCACGACGGCTGTTGCTGAGGTCAGCGCACCAGGACCCATTCTGGTGCGCGGGCTGGAGCCTGGACCACAGGTTCTCCGGGAGTTTGGTCCGGACCAGGCCGGCCACGACCCTGTTGTGAAGGTTGTGGCAGATCTGCATCTCCCTAAGCCTCTGCCAAAATTCAGCGTTATTGTGCCGAGGCTTAAGGGTGGGGAACCTGTTCAGAAGTTTCATGGTGTCGCCCGGGGTCAGGGAGACGTAGGTCATCTTGAGGCGGGGGTTATGGGCAAGGGTCGTGGCCCGTCCCCCCTCCCCTCCCCTCCCCCAGGGGTATATTCAACTTTCACCGGGGCTGCACGGGCATAGCCCGTGCGCGATTCCCGGGGATCCGGATTGTCCGTGAGCCCCTCCCAGTCCCAGGTGGGGGACGGCGGGGTGCTGGGCGCATCAGATAAGGTCGGTAAAACCGTACGGGCAGCAAGCGCCTGGGCTTCTAGGTGCTGTGTGGCCTGCTTTTTATTGTCTTGGACATAGGCTTGCTGGCAAAGTTCAGCTTTAACGTGTGCCTGTAGCACCAGGACGCAAGCTTTCTCGTACCTATCTTTCTTCTGGCGGTCCCACCACTCGCGTTGTACATCCAGCGGGTCGCCAGCCTGAGCGAAGCATAGCCTTAATAACTTTTTATTCTCGTCGGCTATAAAAACGGGTAAGGGAACCCTC
>NC_057747.1:21751836-21754658 GCF_004010195.1 Chiloscyllium plagiosum | reverse complement strand
GGGGGGCCATGTCTTCCCCACCCCGACCATGACGTTCTCTGGTAGTCGCATGGCCCTCCCCGTAAGGAGCTCGAAGGGAGTGAGGCCAGTGGAGCGGCCTGGGGTGGCCCTTAAGCGCATCAATATGCAGGGCAGAATGTCCACCCAGCCCTGCCCTTTGAGGGTCCGGTTCATGCGCTCGACCATCCCGGAGCTCTGGGGATGGAACGGGATGTGGAAGCGCTGTCTGATGCTAGGAGGCGGCAGTAGTTAAAAAGCCCCAAGACGCAGCGGATTCCCCTGACTGTGTCCGGCCGTGGCATGTCGGCGATGGTCGACTTGCGGTCGGGGGGTAGGGTCT
The DNA here is from genome assembly GCF_004010195.1 of Chiloscyllium plagiosum. NCBI lineage: Eukaryota > Metazoa > Chordata > Chondrichthyes > Orectolobiformes > Hemiscylliidae > Chiloscyllium > Chiloscyllium plagiosum. The sequence goes on along the minus strand of NC_057747.1, from coordinate 21,754,318 downwards.
TGCTTCCCTGGCTGATGTCGTGTCCCAGGTACCGGACTTTAGCCAGTCCGACCTGGGCCTTCGTGGGGCTTATTTTGAATCCTGCCCGGCCGAGGGTCTGCAGGACGGCGGCCAGGGCTCCCAGGTGGTGGACGCGATCAGAAGGTCGTCTACATACTGTCGGAGGGTGTTCGAGAAGGGGGAGAGGTCGCACCCCTCCAGGGTCCGGCTCATGACCCTGTGGAAAATGTTAGGGCTGTTGTGGAAGCCCTGCGGCAGGCAGGTCCATGTATATTGTTTGTCCCACAGCATGAAGGCAAACTTGTCCTGTGAGTCACGGTGCAGGGGAATGGATCAAAAGCCATCAGGCTTGGGCTGCAGGGTTTGTGGGAGCTGGGGTCGCTGTTGACCCCTTGTCTGGGGCGATCCTGGTCGTGGGGGCGCGAGGAGTGCGGTTGTGAAGGTGACTGGCCCCCCTTCGGACCCGGACCCCAGGGGCGTCGGAAAGAGAGCGGGCATTGGGCTTTGCGGTGCCCCGTCCGTTTGCAGCGGAAGCAAACATCCGGTTCGTCCGTCGAAACTGCTGCGACGGCGGGCACCACTCGGTTGTCAAGGGACATGGCCCAGTTCTCAAGCTCCGAAAAGGTGACATAGGGCACCAGGCCCGTCCGTAGGACTGCCTGGTGTGTGGGGTTCAGGCCGCCTTTGTATAATTGGACGAATGCGGGGTTCTGCCTATCAGCGTCGGGAACCCCGCTGTGTGCTCGGAACGCCTCAAACTTGCGGACCCCATATATCTGGGCGCCCTCCCCAGGTTTCTGAGTGATACCCACAATGGCGTTCCAGTCGACCGATGTATGGCCGAGTGCCTTGCTGACATCAGCCTTGAAGTCGGCGAGGGCAACCTCCTTTTCACGACGGCTGTCGCTGAGGTCAGCGCACCAGGACCCATTCTGGTGCGCGGGCTGGAGCCTGGACCACAGGTTCTCCGGGAGTTTGGTCCGGACCAGGCCGGCATGTCCCTGTTGTGAAGGTTGTGGCAGATCTGCATCTCCCTAAGCCTCTGCCAAAATTCAGCGTTATTGTGCCGAGGCTTAAGGGTGGGGAGCCTGTCCAGAAGTTTCATGGTGTCGCCCGGGGTCAGGGAGACGTAGGTCATCTTAAGGCGGGGGTTATGGGCAAGGGTCGTGGCCCGTCCCCTCTCCCCTCCCTCAGGGATATATTCAACTTTCACCGGGGCTGCACGGGCATAGCCCGTGCGCGATTTCCGGGGGTCCGGATTGTCCGTGAGCCCCTCCCAGTCCCAGGTGGGGGACGGCGGGGTGCTGGGCGCATCAGATAAGGTCGGTAAAACCGTACGGGCAGCAAGCGCCTGGGCTTCTAGGTGCTCTGTGGCCTGCTTTTTCTTGTCTTGGACATAAAGCTGAACCTTGCCAGCAAGCCTAATGTGTGCCTGTAGCACCAGGACGCAAGCTTTCTCGTACCTATCTTTCTTCTGGCGGGCCCACCACTCGCGCTGTACATCCAGCGGGTCGCCAGCCTGAGCGAAACATAGCCTTAATAACTTTTTATTCTCGTCGGCTATAAAACGGGTAAGGGAACCCTCCGGCCCCCAATCTAGGTCTTCAGCTGCGCTTCCACCCATGATAGGGGCGCAGTGGGTGTAGCTTGACAGAAGCTAAACTAAAGTAAAGCTAGCAGGCGTGCTAAGGGATGTCGCTGGCACTAGCTTATTAATCTCCCAGTTGGGGAGCCCACTCCCTGTAAGTCGAACACTAGCCCCGCGGGCAGGGGTGGGGATAATCTCCGTGTCGATTCCTGAGCGCGCGACCCCGGGTTTCCGTGAGTCTCTCTCTCTCTCCGCCTGACGTTCAGCGGCCGTATGTACCCCATGAACACTGGGCGTGAACCAGGGCCCCGAGTGCAAGGTGGGGGGGGGTGTACACAGACCTAACCGCGCCTGATCCTACAGAGGCCAACACCTTGGGACTGCGAAGTCAATGGGCAGAGTGTGTAACCGTCGCTTGGCCCAGAGGCTCCGCGTCTCGGGCAGGTTTGGAGGACTTCCCTTCTTGTAGCGCATAGACCTCCCAGCCTCTACCGCGTACGCAAGGAAGGCGCTAAAACCGGGCTCAACGTACAATGGGGTCCCCTATCTCCCACTGCAGAGGTCAACCAGGAAGGCTTGTTTGGTCGGTTTTTAAACAGGGAGAGTCAATCTGTCGGGGTCTCGTACGTAAAGTCGTCGGTCCAAGGATAGTCCGTCAGTCACCGTAGCACATTAACAATAAACGACAATAATAATAATCACGCACACGTTTACTAGTGTTCCGCTACCCCAATCGCCCACCCACAAAGGATCTCTCTCACGCGCGCGCACACACACACACACTCTCTTACTTTTAAAGAGTACTCTACCGTTACACGACTGCCAGACTCGCTCTGTCCACAGGTTCAGATAACGGCCGGCAGTGAAGTCCCTTGCGGGGCACTGGGAGACTTT
>NC_057747.1:21736042-21751651 GCF_004010195.1 Chiloscyllium plagiosum | reverse complement strand
CCCTTTCTAAGAGATGAAAGCCTTAAAAGCAATCTAGGTTTGTTCAATATAATTTCAGTTGCATGATGCTAATCTTTTCCTATAAATTGTCTTATGACCCTGTCCCACAGCTACCTGATGAAGGAGCAGCGCTCCAAAAGCTCGCACTTCCAAATAGACCTGTTGGACCGTAACCTGGTTATGTGATTTTTAGCTTTGTCCACACCAGTTCAACACTGGCTTCTCCACATCATGTCCTAACATAATTTACTGTTTTATGTGAACTTCCAATTATAACTCAGCCTAGTTAAAGATAAAAGACACGCAATGTAACATCACAGTAGGTGGCAGTGTAAATCTACAATAAGAGGCGATATCACAATATTCACTTCAGCACTGGGTCCAGTCAATTGTAGACAACAAACATTAAAGCTGTTTGAATTATTCTATACTGATTGCTGCAGTATTGCTGTCACAGTAGCTATTGATAGAGTTTTATTTGAAATTTAAATTAATTTATATTTAAACATTTAATCTTACAACCTTTAGGCTAATATATCATTTGTTTTTGAAAATGTTGGGTTTTCATATTCAGTAGCAATAGGGAGCATCATAATCTTGTTTGTTGAAAGATTTTGTTTGATAGTTTAACTGCCTCCAGTAAAGGCCACAAGGCCTTTGGCAATGAAGCTATTAAGTATTAGAAGCAAAGTGCTGGTACGGACAGAGTAGTGGCCCACTAGCAGAAGGCAGAGTGGGGATGAAGGGGTCTTTTCAGGATGGCTTCTGGTGACTAGTGGAGTTCCACAGGGCTCAGTGTTTCACATTATGAATTCATGATCAGGATGAATGAACTGAGGGCATTGTTGTCATCCCCGTGTTTGACTAAGACGGACCAGATTAACAGTCCCAATCAGGGAATTCGTATTCTATAGTGTCTACTTGACTGACCTCATTACAATCATTACAGTCTACTACATTCTATTCCGTTCATTTTCCAATGCTAAGGCAGAATCCTTAGTGGTTTGGTGATCAAATGTACCTCATGATTACATTAAGTTTGTAGTGTTAACAATGACTGACTGAAATTAATTGCTCTAAATTAGAGTTTGATACTAGTGAACTTGTGTTAACACAACGAGAAGAGCGGGTTTTGTGTGAAATTGAGTTGCTACTTAACTAGGGTGACCAGACTGGCAAAGGTCAAACCCAGGAAACAACTAAAAACTGGTTTTTAGTAGTTACATGTTGACAGACCAATGGCAGGTTTCTGGGGTTGGTAGTGGATGCTGGGAGAACATATGATAACATCTGTCAAATATAAAATAAAGCAAAGAACTGGAGATCTGCAACAAAAAAGAAATTGTTGGTGAAACTCAGCAAGTCCAGCAGTATCTGTGGGAAGAAAGCAGAGTTAATGTTTTGAGTCTGATGACTGTCCGAGCTATGATATGTCCAACCAGAGATGGCAGCCTCTATTCTGTGGATCATTTAAAAGACTTCTTCACAGCAAGTTCAAAGATGTCAAGGGGCTTGTGGGTGAGGGATACAGGTCGTCTGCATGTAGTACAATGAGGTTGTTTGACAGGAAGAATTTTCACGTACTTTCTCCTCCAGCATTGGTTTAAAGTTTTAACTGGAAAGTGTAAACCAGGACATTTGAACTATCTTTAGGAAACTGTCAGAACAGCAAGGCATTTACTGAGAAAATAGAACTGTCATTGTGAAAACAGGATATCTGTGTCACCCTCTGATTATCCTTGATATGACACTCTTTACAGCCAAATAAAAAGGCCTTTTGTTCTCCCCTTGGTAAGAGCTATCCGCATATTTTTCTTTTATTCTGCCCAGATTTCACCTCTACTATCGTTAAACCAAAGAGCAATTTCTGTTACCTCAACTGTAATATAAAATGACCCTAGAGATACATATTGACTGACCTTCACTCAACTTTGTTTTCTTTCCTTCTCCCACATGTAGATTGATTCTTACGGCCAGTGCCTGCAAAACAAGAATCTGCCTAATGATCGATTGGTCGACACACTAACAGCCACAACTGAAGATGCAGAGTTCATGAATTTCATAAGCCAGTACAAATTTCACCTCGCCATGGAGAACGCGATATGTGACGATTATATGACTGAGAAACTATGGCGCCCAATGCACTTGGGAGCTGTGCCGATCTATCGCGGTTCCCCAGTGGTCCAAGATTGGATGCCCAATTCACATTCTGTAATTCTAATCGACGACTTTGAATCGCCAAAGGATTTAGCAGACTATATCAACTTCCTTGACCAAAATGACAATGAGTATTTGAAATATCTAGAGTACAAACAGCCAGGTGGCATCACCAACACTTTGCTGCTGGAGAGTTTGGAAAAGAGGGAATGGGGCGTGAATGATATTAACAAGCCTAACTATTTGAATGGATTTGAATGCTTTGTTTGTGAGAAGGAAAATGAAAGATTGCAGGCAGAGGAAGCTCACAGACAGCAGCCAGATAAATTTAAAATGCCAGCCCCTAGAATAGCTGCTTACAATCATATGGGCTGTCCATTTCCAGTCCCTGGGCATGGAAGCATTGATGAGATTCCTGAAAATGACAGGTAGGTGACTGCCATCAACTTGTACTAAGGAACCTATTTCTTAACCATCCAAAGTGATCTCCTTTCATAAGGACAGCTGATTTATACATCCAGCTTTGACCAAGATTTCTGCAGAGTTGCCAAAATGAAATCCAAAAGCTATTCTTTTCAAACTATGGATGTTTCCCGTCATGGAAAGACAAATCAATCTCTGACCATCTAAACTGGGAGCTTAATGTATAACTGCTTACTTTGTCCCCTGGTAAAACTCTCCTTGTGAACAATTTCCCATTAGCCTCCAAGAACTAGCTCTCAGACTGTTCTTTAAAATACATTAGCATGACAACAGAAACACTTTTTTTTATATACCCAGAACTCGCAAATGCACCCAAATGTTTCTTTTCCATCACCAAATCACCTGTCTTGCAGAAACACCTAATTTTTAAAATTTAACCTATTGTTCAGAGATATTATTACGCGCCGTTGCAGCAGATGGGAATTGAACCCAAGCCTTCTGGTCCAGGGGTAGGGACATTACCATTACACCACAGTTGGAACCCTAAAGAAATAATTACAAGCTAAAATTTAGCCCCATCAGCTACACAAACCAAAGCCCGCATGCCTCTAAGTTCTATTAAAATATAGATAGTTCACACCTTTCATTACAGTGCCTTATCATTAATTAGAAATGGGTTGAATGGGGAGGAACTACAAAAGGACAGAATTTGAAAATGTTTGGAACAAACGGAACGGTGTAGAAAAGCACACTTTAAAGTAGAATGTAACAAGCAAAAAAAGTCAGCAGGTCGAGCAGCAACATTTTAAGTCCGGTGACCCATTTTCAGGTCTCTGGAATTAAAAGTTGACTGTTTTCCCTTCACTGGTGGCAGATCAGTTGAGCTTTTCCGTGATTTGTGGTTTTTTTGCTTGTTTCAGATCTCCATCTTCCACATTTCTTTCTTTAATTTAAGACGTAGAATGTCTTTGGCAGTGCCCAGACCCCAATTCTCAACTTTTTCCCTTCTGACGTCTATGCTGTGTTATAACAAACATTTTTTTTTCTATAAAAGAATGTTATTTTTGTTTAAAGATTAATGTACAATTCAATATATGCTTTAATTCTATTTTACTTTCTTAATGGGAAAGTTGAGGCTGCTGTTGTGTACCAGGTTAAACCTTGGGTAAGGACATACTGCAGCCGCAAGCCTTTTTATGTCTGTTTGTGGGTGAAATGCTCTGTGCCCATTGCATAAATTGAATAGTACACCTAAATGTAATTTTTTTTTGAGTTGATTGGCAAAAGGCAGACTACCCAAGACCTGTATCTATGAATTCTCTGTGATCCCTTAATGATTTTGCTGCCAAATCTGCTTAAAAGGATTCTAAGAGCTGATTGACATGGTTGTGATGACAACAGCATGAGATGATGGGAGGCAGAATAACTTTTTTAAAAAAGCTACAATGTGTACCTCAGTCAGTCACAAGGATAGAGGCAGTGGAGATCTACCGTACAGCTGCAGTGGGCTGAATGACCTCTTGTATGATTCTATGATTTTTAAATTATTTCTTTCTGGGTGTGGTAACCTAAGCTGCTTCAGCATTTTTCTATTTCAGTCCAGTTGTAATTATTCCCATCACGTTTTCAGATCTCTGCATGAAATGTGCGGCCTGAAGTTTCTGGATTACCTGCTGCAGCTGGTGATGTATTAAAGTGTGTTGATATGATCTGTACAGGGCAAGACCAAGCAAGGAGTGGGTGCTTAAGGAAATTAGAATAATATGAGCTATTTAGCCAGCTGTCAATTTTTAACTGACAATTCTGTTGATGTTCCAAATCCTTTGAGCTTGAAACTTAATGAAACATTTTCCTTGTTTAATAGAGAAATAATGGGAGATTAGGAGAGTTTGAATTAGAAGCTTGGTTTTGAACTTTGGCATGCTGAAATGAGGCGATAGGGAGTTGCTGATAATGCTAAGAGTTATGGACTAAACCACACAAAACTAAGGTGAGTTAGTACCCATGCTAATGTTGACCTGCATGTTTGCTGGCATTTTTAATTTGCTTGATGTATTTTGTAGTTCACGTACGATTGAAATTCTGGCTCTGGGATTTTACAACAGTTGCATGGCAACTGCATAGACCCTGGAGGGTTTTCAAAGTACATTATAAGAAGTCAATATGCAAAGGAGGACTCCGCAGATAAGCTTTTTTGTTTGGTGCCATCAATATGAAACTATTGGAAAGCCATTCCTGCAGATATTTAAAATAACTTGCATTTACAGCACCCTTAAAGCAAAACACCCAATGTTTTATCAAATAAGTGGTGTGTTTATGCGTTGACACAATTATATTACAACTTTCACAAAGTACTGTGGTTTGACTTTTTTCCCAGCATAATTTGCTCATGTTGCTTTCTCTTAGAAGCAACCTTTTTATGGAGGCAGGAAATAAATCATGGGGCTATAGGTGGTTTCTGACTCAGTTTAAGACGAATAAGGAGGTGTTCATAGGTTAGCTTATATGAAAAAAGATTGAGTGGTAAAGTGTGGAGTCTCGGTGAGTGTAGCAGTCCCTTCCCAACCCTATAAAATTGAGCTTTGTTTCCATTTTATTCAAACCTATTCATAAAGATGTGTTCACGACTGGTGTTCTGCGACAGTGCCCTGAATGTCTAATGATATTGATACGTTAGTGAGATAAAAATGAAGTGCAGTAACTATGGCGATGACAATGTTTTGACAGAAGAGAAACAAAGCATAGTAGACTTAAAATGAAGTCGGTTTGATGGGATATTTTCCACCACTAATTATTGCATTCCCAATACAAATATTTCAATGAAATGTGCTATGGAGTTTAATTAGAAATTATGTTGCATAGAAAGTACAACATTAGCTGAATACTGTCTTTCATGAGTTGAGGCTAAACATTACATTGACAAATGGCTGCTTTCTGTTTTGATGATGGTAGTTTGCCATTTCTGTTACCAGATGTCATAGAGCTGGATGTGAAAAGCTCTTGTCTCTGAGCCCTACATTTTAAAAAAAGTAACAACCAGTTTCAAGATTTGTTCTTATTTCTGTTAGGGGTTTTTTCAGAATCCAGACTTGATTCTGAAAGATGAGAATTCCTGTGAACACAATGTATAACAAATTCACATTGAATTAATTTGAAATTAGATGAACATTTATACTTGTTCAGGGGAATATCATTGTCATGGCCAATATTTGACTCCTCCTAATTGCCCTTGAAAAGGTGATGAGCTGCTGTTGTGAACTGCTGACACCAATTTACTATACCAGTATCTGCAGTGCTGTTGAATAAGGAGTTACAGGATTTTTACTTGGCTGCAGTGGAGGAACAGGAATATAGTTGCAAATCAGTGTGACTTGGAAGGGAACTAGCAGGTGATGGTGCACCTGGTATAGATGTCATGCATGGATTCGGGAGGTGCTTTCAAGTAAGTTATTACTTCATTTTACCCATGACTGTTTCATTGGTTATGTTGATCATTGTTGAGCAGTGAAAAGATGGCTTTGACTAGATGTCTTTTTAAAAAAGCAAACTTTGCAGAATGGTTTCTAAAGTGTCAGAAGAAAGCACCATACTCTCTTTCAGCAATAGATGAATTTGAATATTGAGAACCAATTAGTAAGACGGTTGATAATTCTATGCAACAGAATTATGGTGGACTGTTGTCAGGGTTATAGACCACAGCTGTGTGGACACTGTCTTATTGAAAATGTATCAAAGGAGCATGGATAGGTCTGTTGGATCAAGCATAGCATGGTTAATGAAATTAACTAATTAAGGGTACATTTGTAAAATTTCTTTGATCTAGAGTATGCTTTTCAGATAACATTGAGAGATGAGGTGCAGGAAATTACTAAATGTACCAATTACATGGTCTAAAGTTGGGAAATCAGGAGAATTGATAAGCTCATGTAAGATTTAAAGTTGAAAATCCTATTGATTTTTATTTTGAATGGATTAATAAGGGGACCAAGAGTTCCATGGTTTTGATCCTGCAGATGGTAATTTGTGTTTATGACTGGTGCAGTCAATCACAACTTGGGCACTGGGATTCTGCAGGAAGACAGAATTTCATAGGCTTGCAAATCCACATGTAATTTGCTCCAGGTCTTGGGTTTGATGGCATACTTGGCACTGTGTAGTTTGTTTTCCCAATGGCCTTCAGTTTGGCACCTATTTTCCTACCCACTGAAATATTGGTACTGGTATTTAAGGATTGCATTGATTATCTGAGTTTGTGAAAGGTTCTACTTAAATGCAAACCTTTTCTTATACAGTAGCCAGGGCATTATCAGCATAGGGATTTAATAAGGAATAAGAGGATTAAATGCAAGGAGACTTCTTTTAAGGTAGGAAATAGCTGCCACAATGTCTGAATTTATGGGGCCAGTTTTCACGAAGAAAGCTTTTTCACAAGATGGAATGATTTGATATTGTTCTATTGCAACAAGCCATTAAACCTAGCTTTTCTGTATTTTTAGATGTATGGCTGACAATTTTAGAAACTCAGCGCTAATATGTTCAGTCTCTTGAGTCATCCCACCATTTAGTGCAGCCAGACTTCATTTGTGTAAAACGTCCATTAAAGAAATTGCCCATCCTGTAATAAAATCAGTTGGAAACCTTCCAGTTATTGTCTACTCTCCTCTGCCCAGTTTCATTCCTCATTGCAAAGTCACCTTGTTGTCTTGATTCATGAAGTGTTGAATTTTTTTCTTTCTCCTTGATTGATTAGAAGCAAAACAAAGACTCGACAGCAGTAAAATGCTACTGTCAAAGTATCCCAACTTTCCACTCTCTGTGTAGATTCCAGTGCAAGTCAATCAAATGTTGACTATCTGACTGCATTATGGCTATTTTTGCCGTTTAGTCCTCAGAGCTATGTCATGGAATCGTGAATCATAATAAGTCGTCTTACCTCTGTTCATTTAACCACATGGAGCATAAACCTGTTGAGTTGAGTGTCCTGTTCCTGTCTACAGTACAGTTGGGTGCTGCGCAACTCAAATGCAATTGTACCTATTCTGTTAATATTCCAAATTTATTGCTCTGCCAAATTCTAATTACTTTATTCAGTGCTTTGTATATTTTGAAGGTTCCGAAACGCACTTTTCCAAAAGAAATCAATTTTGTTAGCTAGTGTGCAACAAGTGTGGATGATTCATTGTGTTCATAAAAGATGTATTTCAAATATTTGAATAATTAAAGCAAAATTTTCAATTCTACACGGTCATTCAAAGTCTTGAAGTATGCTCAGATAATTTATTATTGAGCGCTGTTGCCGTTTGGTAAAAGTATCTGCCCTTTTTTAAAAAAAGGAAAACAAAGTCACTACATCGTCAGATTGGGCAAGTAGATAGAGAGAACAGTTCTAGATAGGTAAAAATAAGTAGTGCAACTTCAAATTAAGAATATGGTCAGAAAATCAACAAAATCTTGCATTTGTATCATAGTAAAGTGTTTCAAGATGCTTCACAGGTGTATTATCAGCCAGGTTCTGGATTAGTGGTGCTGGAAGAGCACAGCAGTTCAGGCAGCATCCAAGGAGCTTCGAAATCGACGTTTCGGGCAAAAGCCCTTCATCAGGAATGTCGATTTCGAAGCTCCTTGGATGCTGCCTGAACTGCTGTGCTCTTCCAGCACCACTAATCCAGAATCTGGTTTCCAGCATCTGCAGTCATTGTTTTTACCTCTATTATCAGCCAGGATTCAACACTAATACATTAAGATAATGGGACAGATAACATAATGCTTAGTCAGAGGTTTTAAAGTGCATCTTAAAAAGGAGGAACAAACAGATTTTAAGGAAGGAATTCCAGAGCTTATGGCTCACGTAGATGAAGATACGGCCACTGTTGAGCAATTACATCTAGCATCATGCAAGAGGCCAATATGTGCCTTTATACTATAACTGTAAATGAATTGGATGTGGAAAGGGAGCTCTTGTATGTTCATAGGAGTTTAAATTGAGTTAGTTTATGAAAATGAGACTGAAACTCTAGTCTTGTACTAGAGCCATAGAATATTTTTCAAAAGGCAATATTGAATATACAAAACTGACAGGCAGGAAAAGCCAGCTGAACCATCAAGACTACCACATCTGGGATGACTGGCGCATTGTGGTGAGCCACTTTGCGAAATAGTAGCTTCCGTTTCTCATTTCCATAAAAAGTATTGATCGACAGTCAAATTTTGCTCATTCTTCAAATTACTGCTGTGGTTCCAAGCTCAGACTAGCAATGGAAAATTTAGGATTGGTATCAGGAAGTTCTTCAAAGAACACAGTCTACTTCAGGTCAGACAGAGGGCAAAAGCCTTGGAGTTATTTGTGGTTTAATTCAATGCAGTGGATTTAAACTTCACTCTGCTGCAATTTCGGATTATTCTACAGGATTACTGACCAAACTGTTTCATGCTAATTTCCCCCTGCCTTAACATGCTAATCTTGTTTGATTCTTTCCTCACAGTTGGAAAGAAATGTGGCATCAAGATTACTGGCAGAGTCTCGACCAAGCTGAAGCCCTAAGCAATATGATTCACCAAAATGAGACTGACCCAAGTAAACTATGGGAATACGTTCATCAACTAATAATGAAGAGGAACAGACACTGACAGTTGGACTGCTGCTTGAGAATCGGGCCATTGGATAAACACTACCACTTGTATCGCATTTTGAGAATGCAATTCTCATTAAATTTATGGACACTTTTTTTATATATAGATATATTTTTTATTGTAAACAAGTTCTTATAGCTTTTGTAGGAATCAATGGTCTTGCTGTTTCCATTGTGCTAAATATGGTGCTAAATGGCAAGTGCAAAACTGGTTTCAATTCGCAGGACATGGTTTGCGTTTGAAGTTTTAAAATGTGAAGGTAAGTTTCAAGCATATTTATCGCCTCCAATCAGGCAAAGGTTGCAACTTAAATACCCTCTTCTACAATATATAGAGATAAATATTTTTAAATGATAATGAATATTACAACATTTAACATTTTGTACAAGTTAAATTTAATATTCTTTATTCCTTTCAGAAGAATAAAAGAGTTTTAAACAAGAAATTTACATGGTACCTGCAGCATACAAATGCATCATTTGATCCAACAGATTTGTTCCACATAAGCCTCTATCAATATTAGCACTGCTGCCTCACAGCGCCAGAGACCCGGGTTCAAAAGGTTGCAACTTAAATACCCTCTTCTACAATATATAGAGATAAATATTTTTAAATGATAATGAATATTACAACATTTAACATTTGTACAAGTTAAATTTAAAATTCTTTATTCCTTTCAGAAGAATAAAAGAGTTTTAAACAAGAAATTTACATGGTTCCTGCAGCATACAAATGCATCATTTGGTCCAACAGATTTGTTCCACATAAGCCTCTATCAATATAAGCTTTTTTTTGTCCTCAATCGTGTGAATATGTACCTTCCCCTTGAAAACCTTAATGCTATTTGCTTCATTGTTGAGTTCCACATTCTTGCCAATTTCTAAGTGAAGGAGTTTCTCCAGAATTCCCATTTGAAGTGATTGTTATATTTATGGTTCCTCTATTGAGCCTCCAAAAGTGGAATGTTCTCTACATTGAAGAAGTTGGTAGCCAGATGGTAGTACTGCCATTGGACTAGTAATCCAGAGGCCCAGATTAATGTTGTGATGCCATGTTAACTCCTAACATGGCATGAATTCAAGTACAATTATTAAACCTGGGTTTATAAAGAGTTTCAATGGCTGTTATTAGCTAGACTATCATCAATTATTGTAAAACTTCATCTGATTCACTAATGCATTTTAGGGAGGGAGATCCTAGTTTGAACTACATTGATTCCAGACCAGCAGCGATGAGGCTCACTGCTAATCTCCCTCTGAAATGACCTTACAGGGTATTTGAGGATGAGTAACAGGTGCTGGCTTTGTAGCTGCACTTACATCCATGAAAGAACAAAAAGCATCTCAATCTTAACCTGCTCTGTTAAGTACTTCTCATCCTCCTGTCCTAAAGAAGACTCCCTCAAATGAATGGTATTCCCCAATATCTGTATCTTGGCTTTACCATCTTTGTGAATCTTTTGTTTTAGCTCTTATCCTTTTCTTAAATCTTTTTTGCAACATGAATATCAGAATCCTTCACCATATTGGAGCAGCACGGTGGCACAGTGGTTAGCACTGCTGCCTCACAGCGCCAGAGACCCGGGTTCAATTCCCGCCTCTGGTGACACTCTGTGTGGAGTTTGCACATTCTCCCCGTGTCTGTGTGGGTTTCCACCGAGTGCTCTGGTTTCCTCCCACAATCCAAAAATGTGCAGGTTAGGTAAATTGGCCATGCTAAATTGCCCGTAGTGTTAGGGTAAGGGAATTGGTCTGGGTGGGTTACGCTTCGGAGGGTGGGTGTGGACTTGTTGGGCCGAAGGGCCTGTTTCCACGCTGTAAGTAATCTAATCTAATCCTATTGTAGTCCAAACATGGTCCAACCAAGGTTTTATATAAGCTCAATGCAACTTTACTTGAATTCAGTTGTACTAGCTAATCTGCTCGGGCATTGCCACATTGAGATAAGATCAAGTGTAGACTTAGGTCATGGGGTATTTAAGTTAAAAGGGTAATGAAGCTATGACATGCTGTAATTTAGCCCTCTGTGAAACCAGTGCTTTCTGTTGTTTTTATGACATTTTATCTGCATTTGTAATAGGAACAGCTAGTGTATGCATATTACATTAATGCAGGTGTGTATTTATTGTATAAAACAGTTGCCACAATACATTGGGGCATTAGAAATGTTATATTGGGAAAATTATTTTTAATATATTCCAGATGTTGAATGTGGAGAATTAAAACTGACAAAATAATTTGAAAGCAGAAGAGTTTCCAGTCCTGAAATGTGCTGCATGTAGGTCTAACGTAACAGGGAAAGACTGTCTAACTTTTATACCCATCTGGACGGATGGTAGAAGAAGCTATAAAAACCATGTCCATAAATATGTTCTTGAGGCATGCCGTCTGTATTGTACCTTGGGGGTTGCCATTGTAGACCTTTTTTTGAAGATTCATTATGTGCCAACTTGGAAATGCATCCTCTGTCTTTTCAAGGTTACTTGATCGTTTATCATTTGGTCACTGGAGGTGCAGTGCTTCAGGGTTTCTTGTACACTGCTCAGTGATTGACAGTGCCAATGTTGGAGCAGGGTTAATTGGTGCCTGAGGGACACCAAAGCTCCATTTCAAAATTCAGCAGCTCAGTTTCTCAGGTTTTCAGTCATTTCCCAAGCTTTATAAAATATGAATCTTGCAGTTGAGGTATGATTGATTAACCCCATAAATCAAAAAGGCTAGTTCTGTTATGTTGAGAGCTTTGGCTAGTTTTGACTCAATATTAACAGTTTGCAGTCCAAACAATGATGAAGAAACGTGGTAAGAGAATAATAAGAGGATTGAAATAATTTTAAGCTTTTGGAAAAAGTCCTCCTGTGGGTAGAGGAAGTTCTTAAGTTACTTGAAGAAACTGCAATTTGACCCAGGCATGGGATGAAATGTATAGGGTGTTTGACGTGAGCACTTGCGTTGACTGCAGATATCACAGTTGTTTTCAGAAACATGGTGACCGATTGTTTTGTTTAAAAGTTCATTGCATCACTAGAACCATGTCATCAAATTGATATTGCTGCCTCCTCCCATTAAATATTTTTCTTTAATTTGTGTAATCCTTCTATAAATTGGTAAGTAGTGAGATGGACATGTTACCTCATGCCGAAGGCATTGTACCTCACTCTGCTTACTAACTGGAATCAAAGGCTGAACCACTTCCCTATGTCTCCCAAGTGTTGGTGGGACATAACACACTGATTTATAACACATTGTGTCAAAACTCCCAAGTGCTTATTTGAACAAAGTGGGGCCTGAACATATTGAAATATTTTGTACGCACAACTGCCTTTTGTGGAACAAATGGGTGGAGGAGCTGAATTTAACTTGCACACTTTTGAAGCAATTCACATTTAAATAAATGGATGCCAAAGAATTATTTAAAATTAATTGCATGGTACATTATAAATGCAGACACTGATCATTTGAGTATTATGTGCCTTGGACTTTGCTTGCTTAATGGAGATTAATGTGAAAGATTTTGATTTCTAACTAGTATACTGTACATCAGTAAGTCTTAACTAGTTCCAGATCATACTGATTACAGAATGTTTCCCATACCCATGAACTTTTTATAGTGTGTGGGAATACCTCCACGTTTGCTAGGCTGGTCATTATTGTTAGAATCAAAGTGTGGCGCTAGAAAAGCATAGCGGGTCAGGTAGCATCCAAGGAGCAGAAGAGTCAATGATTCAGGCATAAGCCCTTTAGGAATGTAGGGGAGGAAGAGGGCTGAGAGATAAATAAGAGAGTGGGGCTGGGGGGTGCAGTAGGTGGGAATGTGGTAGATACATGCAGATGGGGGACAATTGTTAGGTTGGTGGGGAGGATGGAGTGGGCAGGTCGGTGCGGAGGACATCCCAGGTGGCCGCCTATTTCCATGACCATAATTCTCCTCCCATGTGATCAACAATGCCCTCCAGTACATCTCCTCCACTCCCCACATCTCTGCCTTAAACACCCCTCCAACCTTCTACGCCACCAGTCTCCAGTTTTGGAACATTATCCTCTGCCATTTCTGCTGCCTACAATCATCCCACCACCAGAGATATATTATCTGCATTCCACAGAAACCATTCCCTCCATGACTCCGTTGTTAGATTCACGCCCCACCCTCCACACTCAGCACCTTTCTTTGATACTACAAGAGGTGTAAAACCTACACCCACACCTCTCACCTGTGTCCAAGGCCACAAAGGATCTTTTCACCTCCGGTAGAGATTTTTCTGTACGTCCACCCACCACCTCTACTGTGTCCGTTTCTTTTGATGTGGCCTCCTCTACGTCAGAGAGACCGGGCCAACTCTGTGTTCAGGGAACATCTTTGGGACACGTGCTCCCTAAAACCCCATTGCCCAGTGGCTGACCACTTCCAATTCCACCCCCACACATGCGCACACACTCTGCCAAGGGCATGCAAGTCCTGGGCCACCCCCACTGCCAAGCCTAAACCACTCGATGATTGGAGGAACACTGCCTCATCTTCTACCTTGGGACCCTTCAACCACACAGCATTAACATCGACCTCACCAGTTTCCAAATCACATCTCCCCACCGTCTACCTTGTCCCAGATCCAACCCTCCAACTCTGCACCGCCCTTTTGACTTGTCCTACCTGTCCATCTTCCTTCCCATCTATCTGCTCTACCCTCCCCACCAACCTAAAACAATCACTCCCCACCTGCATCTACCCCCACATTTCTGATGAAGGGCTTATGCTTAAAATGTCGACTCTCCTGCTCCTCAGGTGCTACCTGACCCGTTGTAATTTTCCGGTGCCTCACTTTTCTGCTCTGACTCATCAGCATTTGCAGTTCTCACTTTCTCCTGGTCATTTATTGTTAGTTTGATCCATGTAGGACTGAGTTCTTTTCCTGTTTTGGTTATATTTTGTACACCAGTGGTTTTCAATTTCTGCTAATGCCTGTAATGTGGATAATGTAACCTGATCTGAAATGTAAAGTCATGGGTGCATTATGAACCCAAGTTAGATAAGAGGGGAATGGTTTTCTTTCTCTCAAGCAGCTGGCTACACTTAACCATGACACTAGTAATTAGCATTCCTGAAGTCATGTTGATGTAGAAGGAGGCCATTTGTGCCTATGTCACTATTTATTTTGCAAAACTGAAAGAAATATCTAAACCGTTTCGTACGCTGTGGTATTAATATTATACAATCTAGTATTTTTATAAATAGTAATACTTACAGTATTGAACATTTTGCACAAATGTAGTTATTGCTATGCCAGACATGGCTAGTTAATTTATTGTCTGTTTCATTGTTATTATGCATATTTGTCAGAAATGCTGTCTCTGTAATGATTTTACTCTGATGTGAAGTGCAAGTTGATGTTATTAGAAATAGCCCTGACTGAGGACTTCCTTTTATTTTTAGATCATGTACAAGAAGAAAGGAAGTTGTTATCCAAGTATTCATGTAGATAAAGTCTGTTTACAAAATTAAAAATTAAACTTGTTGAATTTCACTGCTTGTGTATCAGTAAACCAGTTTATGGTTCCAGCTGAATTAAACGCTTATAGTCCTACAGGTTTATTTGGAAGCACTAGCTTTCGGAGTGCTGCTCCTTCATCAAGTGGTTGTCAGGTGGACAAACACCTCCAAATCAGAATTAAATGTTGTTAGTCCAGAATATTATGGTCCATGATATTGTATATTTCACAGGTTCCACTATCTGAATGTACCTACTAGAGAAGGTGCAAAACTTGACCTACTCTTGGGAAATAAGGCAGGACAGATGACTGAGGGAACAGTGGGGGAGCACTTTGGGGCCAGCTACCATTAATTCTACTGGATTTAAAATAGTGATGGAAAAGGATAGACCAGATCTAAAAGTTGATGTTCTAAATTGGTGAAAGGCCAATTTTGACAGTATTAGGCAAGAACGTTCGAAAGCTGATAGGGGGCAGGTGTTTGCAGGTAAAGGGATGGCTGGAAAATGGGAAGCCTTCAGAAATAAGATAATGAGAATCAAGAAAGAGTATATACCTGTCAGGGTGAAAGGAAAGGCTGGTAGGTATAAGGAATGCTGGATGACTAAAGTGATTGAGGGTTTGGTTAAGAAAAAGGAAGCATATGTCAGGTATAGACAGGATAGATCGAGTGAATCCTTTGAGTATAAAGGAAGTAGGAATATACTTAATATTATACAATCTAGTATTTTTATAAATAGTAATACTGACAGTATTGAACATTTTGCACAAATGTAGTTATTGCTATGCCAGACATGGCTAGTTAAATTAAGAGGGAAATTAGGAGGGCAAAAAGGGGACATGAGATAGCTTTAGCAAATAGAATGAAGGAGAATCCAAAGGGTTTTTACAAATACATTAAGGACAAAAGGGTAACTAG
>NC_057747.1:21694205-21735340 GCF_004010195.1 Chiloscyllium plagiosum | reverse complement strand
AGGACTTATACACTTAATGGTAAGGTCCTAGGGAGTGTTGCTGAACAAAGAGACCTTGGAGTGCAGGTTCATAGCTCCTTGAAAGTGGAGTCGCAGGTAGATAGGATAGTGAAGAAGGTGTCTGGTATGCTTTCTTTTATTGGTCAGAGTATTGAGTATAGGAGTTGGGAGGTCATGTTATGGCGTTCGGGACATTGGTTAGGCCACTGTTGGAATATTACAGAAAGATGTGAAACTTGAAAGGGTTCAGAAAAGATTTACAAGGATGTTGACAGGGTTGGAGAATTTGAACTATCGGGAAAGGCTGAACAGGCTGGGGCTGTTTTCCCTGGAGCATCGGAGGCTGAGGGGTGACCTTACAGAGGTTTATAAAATTGAGGGGCGTGAATAGGGTACATAGGCAAAGTCTTTTCCCTGGGGTGGGGGAGTCCAGAACTTGAGGGCATAGGTTTAGGGTGAGAGGGGAAAGATATAAGAGACCTAAGGGGCAACTTTTTCATGCAGAGGGTGATACATGTATGGAATGAGCTGCCAGAGGAATTTGTGGAGGCTGGTACAATTGGAACGTTTAAGAAGCATTTGGATAGGTATATGAATAGGAAGAGTTTGGAGGGATATGGGCCGGGTGCTGGCAGGTGGGATTAGATTGGGTTGGGATATCTGGTCGGCATGGATGGGTTGGACTGAAGGATCTGTTTCCATGCTGTACATCTCTATGACTCTAACTCCACCATGTGTGCGCACTACAGTTTTCAGTACTAATATGTTCTTTGGAGCCTTTCAAACTTTCCTTTTATCACCTTTTATGTATTGAAGTTGTAACTATGCTGTCAAATAATCAATTATCCCTAACTTGCATCACTCTAGATACAAAGGCAGCACTCTTGCTGACTAGCCAGAAGGCTGTATTTCAATACTGGGCTAAACTTTTCCTGTGAAAGACAAATCTCTTGAGGTGGCAATCACTTAAAAAAATTGCAGCTCTGTTCCTACTTTTCCACTGCAACTAAAAGCTGCATTTTTAACTGGGACTATAAACATAGAACAATACAGCACAGTACAGGCCCACTGGCCCTTGATGTTGTGCTGATCTTTTATCCTACTTGAAGATCAAACTAGCCTACATTTTTACTATCATCCACATGTTCATCCAAGAGTTGCTTAAATGTCCCTAATGTATCTGACACTACTACCACTGCTGGCAGTGCATTCCACACCCACCACTCTCAGTAAAGAACTTACCTCTGACATCTCCCCTAAACTTTCCTCCAATCACCTTAAAATTATGCCCCCTCGTGATAGCCATTTCCACCCTGGGGGGAAAAAGTCTCTGGCTATCCACTATTCTATGCCTCAGCATCTTGTACACCTCTATCAAGTGGTGTACCGGCAAGGTGGCTCAGTGGTTAGCACTGCTGCCTCACAGCCTCAGGGTCCCCAAGTTTAATTCCAGCCTCTGGTGATTCTGTGGAGTTTGCACATTCTCCCCGTGTCTGTGGGTTTGCTCCTGTTTCCTCCCACAGTCCAAAGATGTGCAATTCAGGTGAATTGGCCATGCTAAATTGCCCATCGTGTTAGGTGTATCAGTCAGAGGGAAATGGGTCTTGATGGGTTACTCTTCGGAGGGTCGGTGTGGACTGGTTGGGCTGAAGGGCCTGTTCCAACACTCTGGAGAATCTAATCTAAGCTCTCACCCTTCACTCCAATGAAAAAAGCCCTAGTTCCCTCAACTTTTCTTCATGAGACATGCCCTCCAGTCCAGGCAGCATCGTGGAAAATCTTCTCTAAAGCTTCCACATCGTACTGAGGTGACCAGAACTGAACATGATAGTCCAAGTGTTGTCTAACAATGGTTTTAAAGAGATGCAGCATAACCTTGCAACTCTTAAACTCTATCCCCCTGCTAATGTAAGCCAATGCACTATACGCCTTCTCAACAACCCTATTAAATTGGGTGGCAACTTTGAGGGATCTATGGACATAGACTCCAAGATACCTCTATTCCTCCGCACTGCCAAGAATCCTGCTTTTAACCCTGTAATCTGCATTCAAATTTAAAAATCTCACAACACCAGGTTATAGTCAAACACGTTTAATTGGAAGCACTAGCTTTCAGAGTGCCGCTCCTTCATCAGGTGGTTGTGGAGGATACAATTGTAAGGCACAGAATTTATAGCAAAAATTTACAGTGTGATGTAACTGAAATTATACATTGAAAAATACCTTGATTGTCTATTGAGTCTTTCATCTGTTCGAATACCATGATAGATTCACTTCTTTCATGTGTAAATCACAACTTTTTTTTAAAAGTTGCATTCTCAGGTTAACCGCAACAATTGGTGTTTGCTAACACCTTCAACATGTTTGACCTCTGACCTTTAGGTGACCATCCTCCAAGGCGGACTTCGAGTCAGGCAGCAGCGAAAAGTGGCTGAGCAGAGGCTGATAGCTAAGTTCCATACCCATAGGGAGGGCCTCAACCGGGACCTTGGGTTCATGTCACACTACAGGTGACCACCATTGCGCTATACACACACACACACACACACACTCACACGCATCCTCTCAGAGACTTAGACAACTCTACACTCACGCACACACACATACACTCTCACAGACACTCACAACCCCCCGCCCCAGACAGACAGACACACACATACACACACACACTCACACATGCACCCCCTCACAGACTTAAGACACTCTACACTCACACACACTTTCACACTCACAACCCCCAACCCAGACACGCATACACACGCACAGACACAAAGACCCTTATGCACACATATACATATATTTTGTGGGGTGAATTTGTACTTGTAGAGTTACATTGTACTTTGTTCAAAAACCGCATGAATTCATGTAAAACTCTATTATCTCACGTTTTAGATTAGATTCAATCTAAACATCATGGCATAGACAGAGAACATGGGGGCTAACATCTTCAATGTATTGTCTAGCTATCACCAATTGTTACAGTTAACCTGAGAATACAACATTTTTAAAAAAAAGTTTTGTGATTTACACAAGACAGAAGTGAATCTACCATGGTATTCGAAAAGATGAAAGACTCAAAAGATAATCTAGGTATTTTTCAATGTAAAATTTCAGTTACATCACACTATAACTATTTGCTATAAATTCTGTGCCTTACAATTCTGTCTTCCACAACCACCTGATGAAGGAGCAGCACTCTGAAAGCTAGTGCTTCCAATTAAACCTGTTGGACTATAACCTGGTGTTGTGTGATTTTTAACTTTGTACACCCCAGTCCAACACCCGCTCCTCCAAATCAAGCATTCAAATTTGACCTTCGAAAGTGAATCACTTCACACTTTTCCAGGTGGAACCCCTTCTGCCACTTCTCAGCCTAGCTCTGCAACCTGCCAATGTCCTGTTGCAACACACAGCAGTTCTCCACTCTGCCCACAACTCCTCTAACCTTCATGTCATTGAAAAACTTATTAATCCACCCTTCCACTTCCTCATCCAAGTCATTTATAATGTCTTAGAATGGAATGCTGCTGGTCACAACACTCCAGGCTGAATGCTTTCCATCTACTAATACCCTCTGTCTTCTATGGGCCAGCCAATTCTGTATACAGGTAGTCAAATTTCCCTGAATCCCATGCTTCCTTGCTTTCTGAATAAGCCTACCATGTGGAACTTTATGAAACACCTTGCTAAAATCCATATATACCACATCCACCACTCTATCCTCAAATATGTTTTGTCACATCCTCAAAAGAGTTCAATAAGGCTTATGAGGAATGACTTACCCCCTTAAAGCCATGCTGACTATCTTTAATCCAGCTATGCTTTTCCAAAGAATAATAAATCCTGTTTGTCAGAGTCCTCTCCAATAATTTGCCGATCACGATTGTAAAACTAGTCTGTAATTCCCCGGGTTATCTTTATTTCCTTTCTGATCAAGGGAATAAAATTTGCAACCCTCCAATCAACTAGTATTACCCCAGTGGGCAATGAATGTGCAAAGATCATCACCAAAGGTGCAGCAATCTCTTCCCTCGCTTCCTATAGTAACCTTGGGCATATCCCATCTGGTCCAAGATGACTGATCTATCCTCAAGTTTTTCAAAATTACCAGCACAAACCCCTTAACATAAACCTGTTCAAGCGTATCAGCCTGTTTCACACTGTCCTCACAAATGATCAGGTCCCTCCCACAAGTGAATACTGATACAAAGTTTTCATGAATGACTTCGCCTACCTCCTCTGACTCCAGGTTAAAGTTCCCTCCACTATTCCAGATCAGCCCTATCCTCACTCTGGCCATCCTCTTGTCCTCAAGTGTAGAACACCTTGGGGCTTTCCTTTATCCTACCAACCAAGACTTTTTCATGCCTCCTCTTAGCTCTCCTAAATCCATTTTTCAGTTCCTTCCTGGTTACCTTGTAACCCTTTAGAGCCCTGTCTGATGGTTACTTCATCACCTTAAGTAAGCTTCCTTCTTCCTCTTGACTAGCTGTTCCACATCTTGTCATCCAAAGTTCCTTCACTCTATCATCCCTTCCTTACCTCCAGTGGGACAAACCTACCTTGCACTCGCAGCAAGTTGGGCGGCACGGTGGCACAGTGGTTAGCACTGCTGCCTCACAGCGCCAGAGACCCGGGTTCAGTTCCCACCTCGGGCGACTGACGGTGTGGAGTTTGCACGTTCTCCCCGTGTCTGCGTGGGTTTCCTCTGGGTGCTCCGGTTTCCTCCCACAGTCCAAAGATGTGCAGGTCAGGTGAATTGGCCATGCTAAATTGCCCGTAGTGTTAGGTAAGGGGTAAATGTAGGGGTATGGGTGGGTTGCGCTTCAGCGGGTCGGTGTGGACTTGTTGGGCCGAAGGGCCTGTTTCCACACTGTAATGTAATCTAAAAAATCTAATCAAATGCTCCCTAACAATCTCCACATTTCTGTCATGCATTTCCCTGAGAATATCCGCTGCGTCCCATACCCTTCAGAAATGCAGAACACGTCTTCGGTCAAGTGCTCCTTTATACTATTGGATTGGCCTGCCCTTGGCTCTTTTTCATTTTCAAGTTAAGTCTTCATTCACGAGCACCAAAAAGCCTTTGGGCATTCAAAGTTATTAGGAAGTTGGTGAGATTAGATTAGATTCCCTACAGTGTGGAAACAGGCCATTCGGTCCAACAAGTCCACACTGACCCTCTGAAGAGTAACGCATCCAGACCCATTTCGCTCTGACTAATGCACATAACACTATGGGCAATTTAGCATGGCCAATTCACCTGACCTGCACACCTTTGGACTGTGGCAGGAAACTGGAGCAAACCCACACAATGTGCAAACTCCACACAGTCTCCCGAGGCTGGGATCAAACCTGGATCCCTTACACTGAGACAAAAGTGCTAACCACTAAACCACCATGCCAGTGAATCAAGTGAATTGTGAAGCAGCTGGGTGAGGTAGGTAGTCCAGCAGTCCTGACAGCCCCTTCCAACCAGTCAAATCCAGAATGACAATTACCTGGTGATGAGGTTTGGACAGGGAGTTGGTTGAGAGGTTGGATTCAGGCGTACAGTGTCAGATGTTACACTGGGAGTTTTCTGTCCAATCTTCCCTCTATAATTAACTGTTTAAGAACTCAGAACTGACCAAAGTGCCTGACAGTGACTAAGTCAGGCACCCTTTTTGAGGGCACCAGGAAGTAGGGCAATTGTCTGGTGGAAGTTCAGCTTTCTTGGGGAGTTCTCAGGGCCCACTGGTTGGAATCTCTGATGGGTATTGACACACATTGTATGTCACTAGTCACTAGAAATAAAAGGACTTCAATTTCCTAATTGGGGGAGGGTGGGAAAAACAAATCGCAAACTGGCTGTGTTTGCCAGAGAGTGGTAGGTATCTGAAACTTATTATCTGAAAAGGTGGGAGAGGCAGGACTGAAGAAGGGTTACACCTGAAACGTCGACTTCACCACCACTGATGCTGCCTGGCTAGCTGTGTTCTTCCAACCTCCTCCCTGTCTACTTTGGATTTCTGCATCTGCAGTTCTGTTTGTCTCTATAGCATAGAAGGCAGCAGGTAGAGTGCTGGAAAATGGCGCAGTGGGCCGAAGGGCCTCTGTATTACAAAATTCAAACCTTGAGAGTGGACTAAAAATGAAGATGAAGTAGATAGAGACAAAATGTTTCCTTTTTTTGTTATTTCCATAGTATGGTAAGTTCAGAGATTAATATAGTTAAGAAATCCAATGTAAAAATTGAGGGAAACCTTTTATAGCCTGAGCTTTATTAGAAAATGGAGCTCACGTCAAGTATTTGAGGTAGTTATCATACATGGATCTAAATAAGTGCATGTGATAAAGGGGAATTTGAGGACATACTGACATGAAATAGAACAGGAGACAATTGATATGCAGTACAAGCAATGCCAGGGACCAGCTGGGCTGAATGGCCTTATTTTGTGTTGTAAATTTTGTATAATGCAGATAACATTCCTGTATTCAGATTACTGTGGTCTATGCCAATTTGAGGTGTGTCTGTACTTGCTCAATAATTAAGGGCTCAGCTGCCCCAATGTCAATGCTGCGCACCACCCCAGTCTTTATAATCCTTGAAAGGAAATGTGTGCAGTTTGCATTCAATGAACTAAATTCAACAGCTTTAGTTAGCAGTCTACTAGTAGAGTAAAGTAAATTAGAGTAGCAGTGGAATGTTTAAAACTTGCAGTAGATTCTGTGAAAGCAAAATCAAATATGTATTTTCACTATTGGGGCTGTCCTTATATTTGAACTTTGGTTTGCTGGTTATCGTCGTGCTCTAAGATAAGATGCAATAAACTTTAGATCAAAATGTCTATTTGCAAACTCAACATCAATGCAGTTGTTTCTGAGCATAGGGCACATTCGTGTTCTGAGACCTCACAGCTACATCAATTTAGTGAAGCAGTGTTTGATGAGCACAGGTGGCTTGATCACAAACTGAACAGAAATCCTGTGAATGACTAACTCTAATGTAGTATTTAGGAGAAAGTGAGGACTGCAGATGCAGGAGATCAGAGTCATAAAGTGGTGGAAAAGCATAGCCGGTCAGGCAGTGTCCGAGGAGCAGGAGAGTTGACATAAGCTCTTCATCAGGAATGTGAGCGAGGCCCAAGGGGGCTGAGAGATAGATGGGAAGGGGGTGGGGTGGGGTAAGGTAACTGAGAATGCAATAGGTAGATGCCAAGGCAGAAGATGATGCGTTCTTCCTCCAGGCATCAGGTGGCTAGAATCTGGAGGTGGAGGAGATCCAGGAATCGCATGTCATCCACCTATCCTATCCCAGCTATCTCCTCCCCCCCCTCCCCAGCCCACCCCTCCTCCCATTTATCTCTCAGCTCCCTTGGGTCTCCCCCACATTCCTGATGAAGGGCTTATGCTTGAAACGCCATCTCTCCTGCTCGTTGGATGCTGCCTGACCGGCTGTGCTTTTCCAGCACTGCACTTTTTGACTATAATATAGTTTTGTCCATTACAGCAGTGAGTACCCCACTGCTCGTTATTGACAGCTGATTCCAATCTCTCCATTTTTCTGAGAAGTTAGATTTTGACTTGCATGCAAAGACAGGTGGAGAATGGAAATCAAAATGCAGAAAGGTTCAGAGCAGAGGTTCCTCTGGACATGTACCTGCATACCTCAGGAGAAAGCTATCATTTCTATTGGCTGACATTTGTGGTGGTTCTCTGGTGCACTTCCTAAGGTTAGAAAGTGGAAGATATACTGAATATTTTTCGAAACTCTGACTAGGCTAGAGCTAGAGTACTGTGTCCAGTTCTGGTCACCACATTTTAGGAAGGATGTAAAGGGATAGAGGTTTACCAGAATGGTTCCATGGATAAGGGATTTCAGCTGCAGGGTGAGGTTTTATTTAGAGATTCCCAGTGTGGAAACAGGCCCTTCGCCCCAACAAGTCCATACTGACCCTCCGAAGAGTAACCCACGCTGACCCATTTCCCTCTGACTAATGCACCTAACACTATGGCCATGGCCAATTCACCTGACCTGCACATCTTTGGACTGTGGGAGAAAACTAGAGCACCCAGAGGAAACCCACGCAGACACGGGGAGAACGTGCAAATTCCACATGGACAGTCGCCCAAGGCTGGAATCAAACCTGGGACCCTGGTGCTGTGAGGCAGCAGTGTAACCACTGAGCCACCCAGTTTGGTGAAGCTGATGTTCTTCTTGGAGCACAAGAACCTGAAAGGTTGATTACGACAAAAGCTGTTTCAGTTAGCTCATGGTAAAACATCTACTTTCCTGATGCAGTGTGATGCTAATAGCACAGGTTCAATCCTGTGTAGGAAGGTACTACCTTCTCAACCTCTCCCCTTGCCTGAGATGTGGTGATCCTCCAGAGAAACCCGCCAGCAGAGATCTGTCCTGAATGAGAGAGCAGCCCTATGGTCTTCTGAGACTTTGGGTGAAAGATTTAGGTGTTATGGATTTAAGGTTTTAGACAAGCATTACAGAGAAAATGTGAAGAAGAATGTTTTTATTCAGTGAAATAAACTCACTGAGCTACAACAATAGAGCAGGGGAATCGGGCAAATCTGATCCACAGCAAGCCAACATGACTCATAGGTTCATAGAAATGTACAGCATGGAAACAAACCCTTCAGTCCAACTCACGCAGATATCCCAACCTAATCGAGTCACCTTTGCCAGCGTTTGGCCTGTATCCCTCCAAACCCTCCCTATTCATGTACCAATGCAGATGCCTTTTAAATCTTGTAATTGTACCAGCCTCCACCACTTTCTCTGGCAGCTCATTCCATACATGTACCACCCTCTGCATGAAAAAGTTGCCCCTTAGGTCCCCTTTAAATTTCTCCCCTCTCACCCGAAACCTATGCCCCCTAGTTCTGGACTCCCCCAACCCAGGGAAAAGACCTTGTCTATTTACCCTATCCATGACCCTCATGATCTTATCAACATCTTTAAGGTCTCCCCTCAGCCTCTGATGCTCCGGAGAAAACAGCCCCAGTCTATTCAGCCTCTCCCTATTCAAACCCTCCAACTCTGGCAGCATCCTTGTAAATCTTTTCTGAATCCTTTCAAGTTTCACAACATCCTTTCGATAGGAGGTAGACCAGAATTGCACGCAATATTAAAAGGCCATATAGCTACCTTCTGTGCCATAATGACTTAATGACCTAGTGACTCCTGCTGGAAGTTTACATGCATGTTGCTGTGATGCCTGAGATCTGTATTCAGGACTCCTTTTTGAAATAGAAACAGATTGGGCATTTTGCAGAAAACTGCCTGAGTCCTGGACAATCATTTCCAAATATGAAAATAGCAAAATCAGGTTTGTTGCTCCTTGTCCCACAGTGCTTTCACTTTACAATGTATTTCTCTTAACCATTTTTTCCTTTCCTTGATCTGCTGAGTTAAAGACCAGGAAACTGCTTCCACTTCTAGATTCCACTCTGAGGAGTCAATAGAAACATAACCCTTCTAAAACCACCTTTCCCAACTTAAAGACTGTCCCAAAGCACTTCCTGCTAATGAAGAGTGCTCAAGAGGTTTCAAGCAATCCCATAATTTACAAAAGGATCCTAATATTAGGGGAGGAAATTGGATGGAGGAGGTGGAAAAACTGCAGAATGTCTCTTTTGCTAATGTGCTAAAAGCATCTTTCAATATTCAAATGGTCAACATCAATCAATAGTTGTAGCTCAAGCTGGACTTGTGCTTTAAATGAATGGTTGCAGCTGCCCAATAAAATGTTTTGCGAATGATAGAAATCCATTAAAGATTATTTTTTTAAAAGGGGACTGTTTTATCCTTAAATACTAGAATTTACACAGGAAATGAACTTAAGGGAGAACTGTGATTGAAATCAATAGCTTTAGGGCTTACTTGCAGATCTCCCATGAGGTAATGATATACGTTTGCATTCTTCCAGGCATGTTGAGCCATGTATCTCTGACTCTATTATTCTCCTGTGAAAGATTAATTATGCTTAGGCTTTTTCTTTAATGACCACTAAGTCTGACTGCTGTATGTAAACATCCATCTTTCAGGAGCTAACTACTGTTGCTGCAGGAAGTGTGCGTTGAGAGATGCTTGAAAAGCTTTGGATCCAAAACCGAGGAGATCATCAGACTTGTTTTCCCTCCTCATTTTGTTCCTACTTATGGCACTTTGAAATGCAACATCTGAAGTGGGGTGGTTATTCAAAACTTACAGATCAGAGTATTGTTCTCCAAAGATCCTTAAATAGCACCTTCTAAACCTGTGACCGTTTACATCTAGAAAGACAAGGGTGGCAGATATATGAGAACACCACTCCCTGCAAGTTCCCCTCCAAGCCGTCACCATCCTGACTTCGATACATATGTCGCAGTTCCTTCACTGTTGCTGGGTCAAAATCCTGGAATTCCCTCCCTAAGGGCATTGTGTACATGGACTGCAGTGATTCAAGAAGCAGTTCACCACCACCATCTCAAGAGCGATTAGGGACAGGTAATAAATGCTGGCCCAACCAGTGACACTCATATCTCACAAGTGAATAAGAAAATTCTGAACACAGCTTTTTTTCAGAAGCATCCCAAAGCAAAATAAGTAATTGTTGAAGTGTAAACTCTATGGTAATTATGATGAAAGGTGTATAATTCATATTTTATCATTTTTGAAAGTTGCATTTCAAAATAAAAGCCATAGGGCTTTGGTTAGTTTGTGAAGGTGTATTTAAAGGTCAGAAAGTCATTCTGTGACAGTTACCCAAAGATGCAAGTTCCAAGAAAACATTAGTGAATTGCCTAGTGGAACCTTAGCGTTTTAATGGAGGAGAGAGCTTTGGTAAATGGGATTGGCATTCTCTGGACTTTTGAAGAATGCAGGGTGAGCTCGTTAAAGTCTACAAAATACTAAAAAGGACAGACAGGGTCGATGCAGGTAAGGTAGTTCCCTTGATTGGTGAGTCTAGAACCAGGGGATACCATTTCAAAATTTGGGTAAATCCTTGCGTATGACACTGCTGTGTCTCTATTGACTCTTCAGAGTGGAATTTGGAAATGGAAGGAGTTTGCTGATCAATAAACTCAGCAGATCAAGGAGAGACATTGGGAAAAAAAATCGTTCCGAAAAGTGAAAGTTGAAAGTGCTGTGGGACAAAGAGCAACTTACCTGATTTTGCTAATTTACTGCCAAAATTGCTTCATATTGGGAAGTAATTGTCCAGGACTCAGGCAGTTTCATGTAAAATGTCCAATGTGTTTCTGCTTCAAAAAGGATTCCTGAACATAGATCTAGGGAATTCATTGAGGACCAAGATCAGGAGAATTTCTTTTACTTACAGGATGGTAAAGCTTTGGAATTCTCTATCCCAGAGGACTGTGGAAACTGCCATTGAGTATGATTAAAGTATGGATTAGCAGGGTGACATAATGGGATATGAAGGTAGTGTGAGAAAAATACATTGCAGTAGATGTTCAACTGTGATTGTACTGAATGACAGAGCAGACTCAATGAGCTGAATGGCCTATTCGTGGTCTTACGTTCCTATAACAGTGCAGGAACAGCAATATCTTTCAGGATGGTGTGTGGTTTGGAGGTGACCTTTCAGGTGGCTGCGTCCACTTGCATTTGCTGTCCTCATCCTTCGTAGAAGTCAGGGGCTGGAAGAAGCCTTGATGAGTTGCTGCAGTCCATCTTGTAAATGATACATACTCCGCACTGTGCATCGGGGGGAGGGGGGGGGTGCTTTGACAGATTGCCAAACAGACATACTGCTTGTCCTGGATGGTGTCGAGCTTCTCTCATGTTGGAGCTGCACTCATCCAGGCCAGTGGTGGGTATTACATGACGCTCCTGACTTGTGCATTTACGACACAATGCATCAATTCTCATAAGCACTGGCGCAGCAGTCCCTTTTGTGCAAAGCTGTCCTAATGCTCAAAGTCCGATCACACCACTTTAACAAATTTGCACTATTTCTCTAAATATTTGGCATTAAACTTCCTACACTTAGTTTTAAGTAATTCGAAAATAATTGATCCTGCACAATCCCCAATCGAGTTAGAGTCAGTGCACCAGTTCTGAAATTTAACTTATTTATGACACTTAGCTGAATCAAATGTAATAATTTGTTAAAAGGAATTGATATCGCGAGTGGCTTGCTAGAAAGTTGTGTGTGCAAAGGCAATTTCTTGGGTGTAATGAGAAATAACAAAGGAGCTTTTTTTAAAAGCTGATGCGTTAGAAATGATGCTGCCTTTTCTTCTTTATTGAGCTATTGTCATTCCTTTAACCATGTGCACATAGAAATGATGTTGAAGAAGTTTTCCTCTGACAATAGCTGAAGATTGTACAATTACTCCACTGTTACACATGGGAATAAGGGACACTGCCTTGACAGGCCCAGCGTTGTTACTGTGGAAACGTGACTTGTTGCCTGTGAAATGCAAAGGCCACCATAAAGGAACTTTACAATGAGGTTTTCAGCTTCTTTCCTGGGCAAGTCTGAGGCCTGGTCAATACACCAGCACTTCATCATATCCAACAGCATTTAAGCAAGTATTTTAATTTGCTTGCGCTAAAAGAAAAGGCTTTTTACTTTGTTCCTTCTTGCTTTGTACTTAGTAATATTTCCAAACAATCAGAGGTCACCTATCATGTGCCCGAATCCATTCCAACTGCAGAATAGCAGTCTTAAATATTCACATTTTCTAGACCAAAGCCACTGAGGACAGGCATCAGTAACTGAGGTTGATAATTTTTTGTTGGGCTAGAGTATTAGGAGTAATAGTCCCAAGCTGTGTAATATGAAGTTAAGATACAGAAAAGCCATGATCTAATATCCAATACTTTTATGAAGGGGCTGGACTAGGAAGGATGGTTTCCTTCAGTATCCACTCTGTTCCCATGCCTCAGGGACTGCCATGGTTCAGTTCCTCATCGGTTTCTCAAGGGCAACTAGGGACGGGCAGTAAGGGACACTTAGCTGGTTACACCCACACCCCTTAAAAAAGTCTGAAAAGCACCGGAGATCACACTCTCTGAAGAAGGTGAACAGCCGTTTGGAACTGAGAATGAGGAAAACTTGTTTTTTTTGTGAATCTTTTGAATTCTCCACCCAACAAGCTATGAAAGGTCAGTCGTTGAGTGTATTCAAGATGCAAATCAAGGTAGTTACTGGGTAATCCATTACTGGAAAAATTATTTGTCATCTTCCTTGTTTTAAACCTTTCTGATTTTGAGATTAATTAACATGTCAAGGTCTATCAAGGTTTGTCCTTCATTCTGAGTAGATCATGCCAAAAAATTCAACACTTCAAGCACATCTTGCAGTGATTTTGTGGCTGCCCTCTTTGAATGAATGATGTAAGACTATAAAACCATATTTTACTGTTTATTTTAGCTGGCTACTTGCTTGCAGATCCCAGTGGAGAGGGCATGCCATTTTATTGATCTATAATGAATGCAATAATTGTTCTGCAACTTCAAAGACTGGTCCAGATGTTAACACAAGCGCTTAATGTGTAATATGATCCAGTCAGGCACCTTTAAATTAGATTTGAAGCCTCTGTCTCGATTGGACTTGATTGACTAATGTAGCTTTCCTCACCTGACTCTATGACTTCATGACCAGATTCAGTTGATTTGTCACTGCTCTCCAGTTCCTCATCAGAAGCTTTTTTATAAAATGTTTTTCCACAGAAAACTCATGAAATGTCATGGATTTCAGTCAGTGGGGGTGTTTTTGGTTTTGTGCAGTAGTGTGAAAATTGTGATTGTGATTTGGCTGAACAGTTGGAATTTCTATTGATTCCACACATAAATAAACTATTCAAGTAATTTGATTTAATTCCTCTTTCTGCTAAGTTTCTGCCTTTTGGTGTTATGTTTATAGTACTCCTGGTGTGCAGTATTTCTTGTTTGACTTTATAAAAAATACATCTGAAAAGAGTTGGTTTCTCCCCCAGTAGAGGGAGAACAGGGAAATGATGCAGAAGGGAAAGTTGGAAACTGGTGTTTGTGCTAAGCTGAAAGTTTACAATAAAACCCTTATAAATCCTTGATGATAGGAGTTGGGAGGTCATGTTGCGGCTGTACAGGAGATTGGTTAGGCCATTTTTGGTATACAGCATTCAGTTATCGTCTCCCTACAGTATTTAAAAAGGCATCTGCATGGGTATATGAATAGGAAGGCTTTAGAGGGATATGGGCCAAATGCTGACAAATGGGACTAGGTTAATTTAGGATATCTGGTCGGCATGGACGATTTGGACTGAAGGGTCTGTTTCCTTGCTGTACATCTCAAGGTCTAAATCTGTGAAAATCTTCTGCTAATTCCAGATTCCAATTGATTACACAGTGGAAACATGACAGAAGGCTTTAGGTGTGGCTACAGGTAGAACATGTTATACCAAGTATTGAATCTTAAAATTTCACCCACTCTTTTTTTTCTGCCTGTCTGCTTTTACTTGTCCCATTTTGCCAATCAAACACACTAATGGGGAAGCTGCATTTTGAAAGAACATACCTGCTCACTGACCAGCAAGACACTGGTGCTACATAGAAAGGTGCCTGAGCATTTATCAACTATATCAGTGAGTGTGTGGCCTCGTCTTCCAGATAACACTTCCAACCATCACAAGTACAATTAGCAGGCACAATTCTTGATTTGATTTGATTTGATTTATTGTAGTCACATGTACCTAAGTACAGTGAAAAGCTTTGTTTTTACCAGCAGTACAGGCAGATCATAGCAAACAAGGACATACAGATCATTGGGTGCTTAGACAGAGCAAGATATCCAGGTTATAACTGAGGTGCACAGAGAAAGATCAACATTATTTGAAGTTAGAGAGGTCCATTCAGCAGTCTGATAACGATAGGGAAGAAGCTTTTCTTGAACCTGTTGGTGCGTGTGTTCAATGTTCGGTACCTTCTGCCTAGTTCATAGTTCCGTGGTCAGCAGCAGCCACAGCTCCTGGATCAGTGAACGTCGTGCATGTGTGGTGTCTCTAGGGGTCCTCAAGGTAGCAGAGCAAGACTCACACAGAGTGAAGGGGAGAGGGGGCTGTACAGGAGAACAGACCTAGATGGACGAAACTGGCTTCAGTGCAGTTAGTCAGTATCTGGTTTCACACAATATTTGTACAAGGTCCTTTGTGACTTTATCTGTTGTCACTTAACTTTTTTTCCGCAGTTAATGCACCCAGGGTCTGGATGACAATGAAATGCATGTTGTAAATCTAACATGTTTGGAAGAATATCAACATAGCTCAGAGTGTCAGAGACTGAACTGGGAGAGTTTAAACTGAATTGCACTTTCTGACATCAAATTGGAACCACCACGTAATGAACATTAATATCTTTAATGAATAAAAATATAACTTTTGAAAACAGAAAATCTATGTCTCCTGTCACAATTTCTGACGTCTTAGAAGATGACTCTCTACTTTTACCTTTTTATCAGGAGGTTATATTGAAATGTAGAAGCAACAGACACCAGCATATAATAACATTCACAAAGAAAGTTGAAGGAACTAAAATAGATTATATTCACAGTCTAGACAGGAAGATTTAATTGTAGCTCTGTGTTAAATTCTAGTTCTGTTTATTGGAGATGTATTATATAGGCAGGTGTACACCTGGTTAAAATATTAAATAATACAGACTACCAAAAATTAATTAAAATGTTGCAATGCCTTGACACTCTACATTAAGGAGTGTACAGATATAAAACCGAATCACAGGTTTTCACAATACTGTGTAATTCCTGCATGTTCTAACACCATATATCAATGCCTGTTCTCTTTAGGAATGTAGCAAATTTATATTGAAATTAGCCCTGATCATGCAATGATAATGGGGTATCTGTCTTCATTTGGAATAATACTACTGGATATTTTTCAAATGTTTTAAGATTTACTTCCTTTCCAAAAGCATTAGTCTATCCAGCGATATTCTGAATGCCAATTTGTTTGCATTTCTCTCTAATCGCCATAATCTTTCTTCTTAATGATCCCTTCAGAAGCTGTATAAGAAGCTACAATGTGGAATAGGGATTATTGCAGAGCCTCTCGTACCTTTACCGCTGAGCCCAAAACAATAAAGCCAGCGGGTGGTTCTCGGGAGTGGCTAGTGATCTTTCCTGAAGTCAGCTGCACCTCTGCACATCCCTGACACGGATTCTCAATGTCCAGTGTGCCCTCTCAAGTGAGCTTTCCTCTTTCTGGTTGAAGGAGAAAGTGAGGACTACAGATGCTGGAGATCAGAGCTGAAAATGTGTTGCTGGAACAGCGCAGCAGGTCAGGCAGCATCCAGGGAACAGGAGAATCGACGTTTCGGGCATAAGCCCTTCTTCAGGAATCCTGCGCTGTTCCAGCAACACATTTTCAGCTCTTTCTGGTTGAATTCAAGCTGAGGTTATTCCTGAGCTGCTGGGGATGGCTGACCTCTTCAGGAAGGCTCTGAGGATATCCGTAAAGTATTTCCACTGTCCTCCTGGATGTCTCCAGCCAGGGGGAGTTCCAGGCAGAGCACCTGCTGCAGGAATCTGGTGTTGGGAACATATCCTGCCCACCATCGAATCCCTACAAAGTGGGAGCAGGACATTGAACCCATTGAGTCCGACCCTCTGAGTAGCATCCCAACCAGACCCATGCCCTCTGTCCTATCTCTGGCATTTCCCATGGCTAATCTATTTAGCCTGCACATCCCTGGACACTGTGGGCAATTTCCCATGGCCAATCCACCATAACCTGCACATCTTTAGATTGTGGGAAGAAACCAGAGCACCCGAAAGAAACCTACACAGCCACAGGGAAGAATGTGCAAACTCCACACAGACGGTTTCCCGAGGCTGGAATTGAACCCTGGTTCCTGGTGCTGTGAGGCAGCAGAGATATTTGAGCCACCGAGCAGTTAGGTACAGCAAAATATTTCCCATGCTGTGGAAAGCAAAGTAAGATGACACAATCTCAAAATAAAATCTGAGGACTGTTATTGGGAAATGTATTTTTCATTCAAAAGGCAATGGAAATCTGGAACTCTGTCCCCCAAAGAGCTAGGAGGGACACTGAGTGAACTGGACTTCCAAGACCAAGATTGGTGGGCGGCACGGTGGCACAGTGGTTAGCACTGCTGCCTCACAGCCAATGGAAATCTGGAACTCTGTCCCCCAAAGAGCTAGGAGGGACACTGAGTGAACTGGACTTCCAAGACCAAGATTGATGAGATGATGAGAGGCATAGATAGAGTGGATGGTCAGAGACTATTTCCCAGGGTGGAAATGGCTATCATGAACGGGCATAATTTTAAGGTGATTTATGGAAGATTTAGGGGAGATATCAGAGATAGGTTCTTTATGCAGAGAGTGGCGTGTGCACTGAATGCACTGCCAGCGGTGGTAGTAGAGTGCAAACCACTGTGTTGCCTTGCCACCCCCAGGTCTGGCTCTGTGCAGTTGGGGGTCTTGGTGCTGGCCGTGTTGGCTTGGAAGAGGGCTCTGCTGTTGACTGCCTTTCTTCTCAAAACTAGTCACAGAGTTGTTCTCCACGTTATATTGGAATCACCTCAGTTGGTACATTTTGGAATCAATCATCATCACTTTGCACATCATCTTGGCTGACACATCAGTGCAGTGCTGAGAGGTAGCCAAACCACATCTCGGGTTGTGGGACGGGAGTCATTAATATAAATAGTGTTGATACATTACAGCTTTAAAGGCATATAAATGTTTCTTGTCCAAAATATCATGGCAGTAGACAGAGCTGGGGAACAGCGATAATTGATTTGATTTATTACTGTCACATGTACCGAGGTACAGTGAAAAGTGTTGTCTTATGCACTTTACAGGTAGATCATACTATACAAGTGCATGTATACAAACTTTTATGTCTTCTGCTCAATGGGGAAAGATCTTAAAGGGATCTAACAGGCAACTTTTTCACACAGAGGGTGATGTATGTATAGAATGAGCTGCCAGAGGGAGTGGTGGAGGCTGGTACAATTACGACATTTAAAAGGCAGCTGGATGGGTATATGAATAGGAAGGGTTTAGAGGGATATGGACTAAATGGGACTAGGTTAATTCAGGACATCTGGTCGGCGTGGATGAGTTGGACCAAAGGACCTTTTATTTTGCTGTACAATTCTATGACTCTAATGTCTCTACTGTGGCCACAGAGCAGGTTAGAGGTTAGGAATCGTGAAGCAAGTAACTCACCTCCTGACTCCTCAAAGCGTGTCCACCATCTACAAGGCACAAGTCAGGACTGTGATGGAATACTCATCACTTGCCTGGATGAGTGTAACTCCAATAACACTCCAGACATTCTACACCATCCTTGACAAAGCAACCTGCTTGATCAGCACCACGTCCACAAATATTCACTCCCTCCACCACCGATGCTCAGTAGCAGCAATGTGTACTATCTATAAGATGCATTGCAGAAATCACGAAGGCATCGAAAGCAACACTTTCCAAACCCATGACCACCACCATCATGTTGAGGTTTTACAGGACGTTGGTGAGGCCTTTTCTGGAGCACTGTGCCCAGTTCTGGTTGCTCTGCTGTAGGAAGGATATTATTAAACTGGAGAGGGTTCAGAAAAGATTTACCACATTATTGCTGAAAATGAAATGTTCGAGTTGTAAAAATAGGCTGGAGAGGCTGGGACTTTTTTCACTGGAGCATAGGCGGTTGAGGGGCTTGTAGAAGTTTATAAAATCATGAGCACCCTAGATTGGGTAAATAGCAAGGGATTTTTCACTGGGGTGGGGGAGTTCAAAACTGGAGGGCGTATTTTTAAGGTAAGAGGAGAAAGTTTGAAAAAGGACATAACAGACAACGTTTTTACACAGAGGGTGGTTTGTGTGTGGAATGAACTGCTAGAGGAAGTGGTGGATGCAGATACAGTTACAACTTTTGAAAGACATTTGGATGAGTCCATGAATAGGAAAGGTTTGGAGAGATAAAGGCCAGACACAGGCAAGCGGGACTAGTTTAGTTTGGGAACCTGGTTGGTGTTGACTAGTTGGACTGAAGGGTCTGTTTCCGTGTTGGATCACTCTATCTAGAAGGACAAGGGTAGCAGGCGTATGGAAACATCACCACTTGCAAGGTCCCCTCCAAGCCACTCACTATCCCAACTAGGAAATGTATTGCAGTTTCTTTAGTGTCACTGGGTCAAAATCCTGAAATTCCCTTCCTATGGGCATTGTGGGTCTACCCACAGCATATGGACTGCAACGGGTCAAGATGGCAGCTCACCCCCACTGTCTGAAGAACAATTATGGATGGGAAATAAATGCTGGCCCAGTCAGCAAAGTCCACATCCAATGAATGATTTTTAAAAAAAAATTCCACTTTTATTTTATCAATGATTACATTAAATACTCTATGTATTAGATTTCTTAAAATTCAGGGCTACAACCATATAATTGTTTAATTAAACTAACAGTTAATTGCTTTCAGAAAAAAAAATTAACTCAGTCAACAGAATTCTTAAGGAAAAGTAATTAGGAAATGTAAGTCCATTATTAAATCAACCATGGCCTTTACAGGGTTTAATTATAGCAACTGATGCATTGATATTCATCAGATGTTATTTAAAGTGCAATTGAGTGACATTGGTTCCTTATTAGGTGATGGTCTTAGCAAAAAACTCCTTCTCTAGTTCATCAGTGGAAAAATTACAACTCACTGTCCTAATCACTTCTTTTGATGCTCTTGAGTTTAAGAGGTGGCACAGTGGCTCAGTAGTTAGCAATGCTGCCTCACAGCACCAGGGATCGGGGGTTCAAATGCACCCTCGGGCAGCTTCCTGTGATGGCATGGGTTTCTCCAGGTGCTCCCATTTCCTCCCACAGTCCAAAGGTGTGCAGGTTAGATGGATTTGCCGTGTTAAATTGCCCCAAGGTTATCAGGCTGGGTAGGTTAGCCATGATAAATACAGGGTTATAAGGTGGGATTCTTTTTGGAGGATTGGTGTGGACTTGATGGGCTGAATGGCCTGCTTCTACACATTAAGGATTCTATGTCCTGAAATCTAACAGGGTGGGTGTCAGTTTACAATTGCTTGAGCTGATCTCCTGGACTGGGTTTGGATTGTCTAAGATGGTTGCTGAGGAACTTTCTAGAATATTTTCCAGGATAGTATTAGCTCTGGTTTTTTACTGTTTTCTTTGTCCCCAGGGGCTTGCAAGGTAGGGAGATGTATTGTTGTGAAGCTTTAGCTATTACAGGGCTGATGGACCAAATGGCCTTTTCCTGTGCTATAGTTTCGCATGCTTGCCTAACAGCTTTCTCCATCCCCCACCCAACCTCCACCTGTTTTTTTCTCTGTTAGTTAAAGCATACAATTAAAGGCTAAAAGAAGAATTGTGGATTAATTTGTGCCTTGATTGCCAAGGTTATATTTCAAGGTGCGGGCTGGATTTCCCAGGGCAT
This sequence comes from Chiloscyllium plagiosum, assembly GCF_004010195.1. Lineage (NCBI taxonomy): Eukaryota > Metazoa > Chordata > Chondrichthyes > Orectolobiformes > Hemiscylliidae > Chiloscyllium > Chiloscyllium plagiosum. The sequence continues at coordinate 21,714,913 of NC_057747.1, read as the reverse complement.
GGGATAACGTGGGGCTGACGGCCAATATTAACCATCTGCAGCCCCAGTTGTGACACACTGGGTAGCTTTAAGACGGTGGACTGAGATTAGTGTGGATCTGCGATTCAGGCTTATTTCTAGATTTAGACTCAGAGTTGTACAGCATGGAAACAGACCATTCGGTCCATCCCATTCATGCTGATCAGATGTCAAATAAATAACTAGTATTATAAATTAGCCCCATTTGCCAGAATTGGACCCATATCCTTCTAAACCCTTCCTAATCATATACCCATCCAGATGCCTTTTAAATGCTGCAATTGTACCAGCCTCCACCATTTCCTCTGGCAGCCCATTCCACACACTCACCACCCGCTGCTTGAAAAAGTTGCCCCTTAGGTCTCTTTTATATCTTTCCCCTCTCACCCTAAACCTATGCCCTCTAGTTCTGGACTCCCCACCTCAGGGAAAAAAACCTTGTCTATTTACCCTATCCATGCCCCTCATGATTTTGTAAACCCCTATAAGGTCACCCCTCAGCCTCCGACACTCCAGGGAAAACAGCCTCAGCCTGTTCAACCTCTCCCTATAGCTCAAACCCTCCAACTCTGGCAACATCCTTGTGAATCTTTTCTGAATCCTTTCAAGTTTCACAATTACTTCTAGATTTCTTGCAATTTCAAAAGATTTTTATTTTGATTCATTTTTAGTTCTTTTATAATCAAAAAAAAAGGTGTGATGTGTAGTTCCGAATCATCATCGCAAGGGTTGGCTCAGGGTCTCAATTCCATCACACTACAGGGTCCAATGGTTTGTTAACAAGTCAATTGATGTTCTTTTTTTTAGTCAATGATGTTAAAAATTTCAAATTTGGAAAATAATCCTGTGCCTCTGCACCCCACGTACTGTCTAATGCAGATCTGGTTGGGTTTGGTCCAGAGTACACTGGCCTTGTTGATTGTTGCATATTGCTTGCATACTCCTCCATCCTCCCTGACCAACGTGCTCAAACCAACAAGGAGTGAGTGGATTAGAAAATCTAATCCTTGATATTCACTTGTTTTTATCATGAATACAGTCAGCTTCTCTTGACTTGAAGTTGCTTGCTTCAAGTTCTCTGTTAAAATGGTATACCAACCCCATGTATTGTAAGGCAGTTGACTTAACTCAAACTTGTTGACGATTTGGCTCTCTTTGAGCAAGGGGCCATTTCAAATTAGCAGGATTATATGCAACTAAAATCTTGCCTTTTGACGTAAACACAGTGAATCGATCTTGAAAGGGATTAACAATAACTCACCATGCAGCTATAATTTATCTGCAGCTCTAGTCCTGATGAAGGGCTTTTGCCTGAAACATCGATTTTCCTGCTCCTCAGATGCTGTCTGACCTGCTGTGCTTTTCCAGCATCACTCTGATCTAAACTCTGGTTTCCAGCATCTGCAGTCCTCACTTTTGCCTAGCTCTTTAGAACACTCAAGTTCAACAGATGTATTTTCTAACATCTGAATTAAAATGGAATTGAACCCTGCAGTCTGGGCTGGATAAAGAAGACTGCTTAATTGGGTCAATAAAAGCATCCATTTTAATAGTGACAGTGTGCTAAACATCCGCGACACACTGTGTGGAATACATAAACAAAAATAGGTATTTATAGAGAGATAAATAGATATTTTATACTCGTTACTTGAACAACATCAACATTTACATAGGATGTTTGAAGTAGAAAGTGTCCTAAGGCATTTGCAGGAGCGTTATTGAACAAATCATACAGTACAGAGGAGGCTCTTCGGCCCATCAGATCTGAACTGACAAAAACTACAATAAATCTACATGAGTCCCACTTCCCAGCACTAGGCCCATAGCCTTGATTGTTATGGCATTTTAAGTGCTCATCCAAGTACTTTCTAAAGGTTCTAGAGTTTGATATCAAGCTGTTACAATAATTTAGAAGAATGAGGGGTTATCTCATGGAAACATATAAAACCCTGATGGGACTGGACAAGCTGGATGTGGGAAGAATGTTCCTGAGGTTGGCCAAGTCCAGAACTAGGGGTCACAGTTTAAGAATAAGGGGTAGGCCATTCTGGAATGAGATGAAGAAGAGTTTCTTCACTCAGAGAATTGTGAACCTGTGGAATTCTCTCCAACAGGAAGCTGTTGGGGGTCAGTTCATTAGATATATTCAAGAGGCAACTGGATGTGGCCATAGCAGCCAAAGGGATCATGGGTAGGGGGAGAAAGCGGAAATGGAATACCGAGATTGCATGGTCAGCCATGATCATATTGAATGGTGGTGGCAGGCTCAAAGGGCCAAATGGCCTCCTCCTGCACCTATTTTCTATGTTGGGGGGACATTATTTTAATTTCCCAAAAACATTGGTGGGAATATAGATTTCAAACATTGTCCTGAAGAAGCATGGAGAATCACTGAGGTTTAGGGAGAGAATTGGCAGCATAAGGTATGGCTCCCAGTGGCAGAGTAATGAAAACTGAGGCTGTGCTAGAGGCCAGAGTTTAAGGAAGGTTGCAAAGTCTGGAGGAGGTTACAGAGATAGAGTCATAGAGGTATACAGCACTGAAACAGGCCCTTTGGCCCAATTTGTTCATGCCAAACAGGTTTCCTAAACTAGTCCCATTTGCCTGCATTTGGCTCATATTCCTCTGAACGTTTGCTACCCGTGTACCTGTCTAATGTCTTTTAAATGTTGTAACTGTACCTGCATCTACCACTTCCTCTGGCAGCTCATTCCACATACACCCACTATGTGTGTGAATAAGTTGCCCCTCAGGTCCCTTTTCAATCATTCCCCCCTCACCTTAAACATATGCCCTCTAGTTTTGGACCCCCCCCCCCCCCCCACTTTTGAGACAAAAAATTGGCTATTCACCTAATCTATGCCCCTCATGATTTTATAAACCTCTAAAAGGTCACCCCTCAGCCTTCTACATTCCAGGGAAAAAAGTCCCAGCCTCTCCTAATATCTCAAACCCTCCAGTCCTGGTAACATCCTGGTAAATCGTTTTTTGTACCCTCCGGTTTAATAACATCGTTCCCACAGCGGGGCAAACAGAATGGTTTGCAATACTCCAAATGTGGCCTCACCAAATGTACAGCTAGGAAAGGGTGGTGCCATAGAAGGAGTGATGAGAACTTTAAATTGGGGCATTGCTCAGGCAGGAAGCAACTAGATCAGTGAGCATGGGGGTGGCATTAACAGGACGTGGTGCAAATGAAGTGGTATTTAAAGAACACTAAACAGTTTACACCAGTGGTTCAACAGTTGTCAATGTGCAGACCACAATTCTTTCTGGTAAAATGTACAGACTACAGACATTTACTTTCCACCAGGCTTCCATGGAAATGTTAAGGGCGATGATGATGTTTCAGTATTGTTACTAAACTAGTAATCCCAAAGTCCAAATTAATACTGAGAGAACATGGGTTCAAATCTCACCATGGTAGCTGAAGGAATTTGAATTCAATTAGTAAAAATCTGGATCGCAAAACTAATTTTAATAAAGGTGTCCACATCAGCCGTTATTGATTGTTGTATAAATAAACTCATCTGGCTCACAAATGCCTTGTTGAGGATTGTTGGTGTTTGGAATTCCCTTCCACATCGGAGAATCATTCAAGAGACAAAAAAAAAAGCTGCAGATGATGGAATCCAAGGTAGACAGGCAGGAGGCTGGAAGAGCACAGCAAGCCAGGCAGCTTCAGGAGGTGGAGAAGTCAACGTTTTGGGTGTAACCCTTCCCCAGGAATCTTCTCTCAGGAAATATTGACTTCCCCACCTCCTGACGCTGCCTGGCTTGCTGAATCATTCAAGTCAAATTCTTAACAGAACCAGCAATTGCTGGAAAAACGCAGTGGGTCTGGCAGCATCTGTGGAGAGAAAGCAAAGTTGATGCTTCTTCAGAAGACAGTGTGCTAGGATTCAAAACATTAACTCTGTTTCTCTCTCCACAGATACTGCCAGACCTGCTGAGTTTCTCCAGCAGTTTCTGTTTTTGTTTCAGATTTCCAGCCACCGCAGTTTATTCCAGACAGATCCTTGAGGGCCAAGCGCTATAGGAACAAGTAAGAAAGTAAAGGTAAGTCCTCAACAGATCACGCCATGATCTCACTGACTGACAGAGCATGTTTGAGAGACCAGATAACCTGCTTCTGCTACCAGTTCTTATGTGGACTGTTTTAAAAGAGAAGAGAGAGGGATTTAGGAAGAGAATCCTAGAGCTTAGGCACCAGCTAGTTGAAAGCACAGTTTCAATGTTACAGCAAAGGACATTCGAAACATTCACAATGAGTTTGAATTGGAGCAGGGATCTCAGAGAGGGCTCAAGGAAGGTAGGCATATTGTTGGGGGTGTGGGGGATGCAAAACCATGGAGTGATTTGTAAATGAGAATCGTAGAGTAGAATTGAATCCCTACAGTGTGGAAGCAGGCCATTTGGCCCATTGAGTCCACACCAACACTTTGAAGAACATTCCACCCTACCCCTGCATTTCCCATGACGAATCCACTTAGCCGGCACATCCCTGGACACTACAGACAATTTAGCATGGCCAAGCCACCTAAATGGCACATCTTTAGATTCTGGGAGGAAACCGGAGCACCCAGAGGAAACCCATGCAGACACAGGGAGAATGTGCAAATTCCACACAGACTGTTACCCACGGATGGAGTGGAAGCCAGGTTCTTGGTGGTTTAAGGCAGCAGTGCTAACCACTGAGCAATGAATGAGAATGTTAGAGTTGAGACGTTGGCCCCAGAACTGTAGGTCAGCTCATTGTGGTGGGGGTAGTTGAACAAGGCTTGGGCACAGGCAGCACAGTTGTTAAGCAGCACTCTCCTCCCATGCAGGAAAAACATTGCTTTTGCCTTTGAATTGGTATTCTTGTGAGTTGAGCACGACATGAGAAGCTTCAATAAAATGTGTCTTTTTTTTGTCAGCAATGCTCAAATTCTGCACCACCAAGTTAGAGAAAGCACCCTAATGGCGACAACTACTACCGTGTCAGATTTTGGTGGGATGCCAAATATTTGCACAATTACTCATTAGGTTAATGGAGGGTTTAATATCTCATTGTTCGCAACTTGCTGGTGCAACATGATGCGAAGTGTTGCAACTCAAGTCTTGCCGCATGGAACATGTGTGAGCCTGAACTGGGTGTATCCAAGCAATGACATCTGTACAAACCATCCCTTTATACAGGTTTGCCAGTATTGAATTAACAACTGAATGAATACGTTTGCACTCAAAGAGAAACAGCCTGTCATAAAAAATATTGATACAGAACCATTATCCACAGGAAGAAGATCTTATTTCTCATGGTGCAAGATTTTGTTCAAACGATTTCAGTCGGAGACAGTATAACCAGGTTTTACACATGCCCCGGGGCAAACACTTGTTGCTGCTGGCCATTCATTTCAGACTGCACCAAGTCCACGCTTCTGGAACTGCTTTACTTTTACTATTTGCGCATGACTGCAAATTTTGAACAGTTTGCTTTTTTCATTTATAGCACATGGCTGTTGCTAGCTCAGCCAACGTCTTTTGCCCATCCCTAATTGCCCCAGAGAGCAGTTAAGGGTCAGCCACATTACTGTGGGTTCGCAGTCACATGGACAGCAGACCAGGTGACGATGGTAGATTTTTCTCCCCTTGAAGTATATTAGTGAACCAAGTGGGTTTTTACAACAATCAGCCGTGGTTATTATATCCAATTCAAGTGCTACTATGTGCCCAACATGGAATTCAAACCAACGTCCTTACAAAATAGCCTGGGATGCTGCATTACTAATCTATTGCCACTGCCACTACATCATCACCTCCCTCAATGGTCATGCACTGAGACTTGTGTTTAGTGTGGGAGCTGTGTGAACTTTGACCTACTACAGCTACAGGAGCATTGGATCAAGCGAGGCCTTGTGTCAGAATCAGACATTGCTGGAAAAACTCAGTATATCTGGCAGCGTTTGTGGAGAGAAAGTACAGGTAATGTCATCTCTGCTTTCTCTCTACAGATGCTGCCTGGCCTACTGAGTTTTACCAGCTATTTCTGAGTTTGGTTCTGACTTGCAGCATGCATAGATCTTGTCTTTTTTTTTGTTTAAGGCATTAACATTGAATACCCATAGAGCGTGTTCCTCATTAGTGTTCCTCATTCATTTTAACTTCAAAAATGTTTAATTGGCTGTAGTGCCCTTTGGGATATCCATGAAAGGCTCTATGTAAATGCAAACCTGTGTTATTGTAACGAAAGTTTGAGAATTTTGGATTTCATGCTCAAATTCCCATTTTATGTTCCACCACTAGAGTGCTTTCATTTCAGCAATCTCTCTGACTCTCTCAGGAATAAAACCCCTGTTTCTTGCTCAATCTATGTTGCCATTGATAAAGTTGGTGTTGGGCCTTCTTCCTGGATGTTTACATGGAGACAGTGACAATGTGGACTGAGTATAGGGTTTGACCTAGTGATGATGGAGACGGTGATAATGTGAACTGGGTATGGTGTTTCACCCAGTGATGATGGAGACGTTAATAATGTGCACTGGATATTGGATTTGACCCAGTGATGATGGAGACGGTGATAATGTGAACTGGGTATGGGGTTTGACCCAGTGATGGTGGAGACGGTGATAATGTGAACTGTGTATGGGGTTTGACCTAGTGATGATGGAGACAGTGACAATGTGGACTGGTTATGGGGTTTGACCCAGTGATGGTGGAGACGGCGACATGTGGACTGGGTGTGGGGTTTGACCCAGTGATGATGGAGACAGTAACAATGTAGACTAGGTATGGGGTTTCACCAAGTGATGGTGGAGACGGCGACATGTGAACTGGGTATGGGGTTTAACCCAGTGATGATGGAAACGGTGAAAATGTGGACTGGATATGGGGTTTGACCCAGTGATGATGGAGACAGTGACAATGTGGACTGGGTATGGGGTTTGACCCAGTGATGATGGAGACGGCGACATGTGGACTGGGTATGGGGTTTGACCCAGTGATGATGGAGGCAGTAACAATGTGGACTGGTATGGGGTTTGACCCAGTGATGATGGAGACGTTAATAATGTGCACTGGATATTGGGTTTGACGCAGTGATGATGGAGACAGTGATAATGTGAACTGGGTATGGGGTTTGACCCAGTGATGGTGGAGACGGTGATAATGTGAACTGTGTATGGGGTTTGATCCAGTGATGATGGAGACAGTGACAATGTGGACTGGTTATGGGGATTGACCCAGTGATGATGGAAACGGTGATAATGTGGACTGGGTATGGGGTTTGACCCAGTGATGATGGAGACAGTAACAATGTGGACTAGGTATGGGGTTTCACCCAGTGATGGTGGAGACGGCGACATGTGGACTGGGTATGGGGTTTGACCCAGTGATGATGGAGACGGTAACAATGTGGACTGGTATGGGGTTTGACCCAGTGATGATGGAGACGGTGACATGTGGACTGGGTATGGAGTTTGACCCAGTGATGATGGAGGCAGTAACAATGTGGACTGGGTATGGGGTTTGACCCAGTGATGATGGAGACAGTAACAATGTGGACTGAGTATGGGGTTTGATCCAGTGATGATGGAGACAGTAACAATGTGGACTGAGTATGGGGTTTGACCCAGTGATGATGGAGACGGTGACATGTGGACTGGGTATGGGGTTTGACCCAGTGATGATGGAGACACTAACAATGTGGACTGGTATGGAGTTTGACCCAGTGATAATGGAGACGGTGAAAATGTGGAGTGGGTATGGGGTTTGACACAGTCATGATGGAGATTGTGACAATGTGTACTGGGTATGGGGTTTGACCCAGTGATGATGGAGACGGTAACAATGTGGACTGGTATGGGGTTTGACCCAGTGATGATGGAGACGGTAACACGTGGACTGGGTATGGGGTTTGACCCAGTGATGATGGAGGCAGTAACAATGTGGACTGGGTATGGGGTTTGACCCAGTGATGATGGAGACGGTAACAATGTGGACTGAGTATGGGGTTTGACCCAGTGATGATGGAGACGGTGATAATGTGGACTGGTATGGGGTTTGACCCAGTGATGATGGAGACGGTGACGTGTGGACTGGGTATGGGGTTTGACCCAGTGATGATAGAGACAGTAACAATGTGGACTGGGTATGGGGTTTGACCCAGTGATGACGGAGACGGTAACAATGTGGACTGGGTATGGGGTTTGACCCAGTGATGATGGAGACAGTAACAATGTGGACTGGTATGGGGTTTGACCCAGTGATGACGGAGACGGCGACGTGTGGACTGGGTATGGGGTTTGACCCAGTGATGATGGAGACAGTAACAATGTGAACTGGGTATGGGGTTTGACCCAGTGATGATGGAGACAGTAACAATGTGGACTGGTATGGGGTTTGACCCAGTGATGATGGAGACAGTAACAATGTGGACTGGGTATAGGGTTTGACCCAGTGATAATGGAGACGGTGAAAATGTGGAGTGGGTATGGGGTTTGACACAGTGATGATGGAGACAGTAACAATGTGGACTGGGTATGGGGTTTGACCCAGTGATGATGGAGACACTAACAATGTGGACTGGTATGGAGTTTGACCCAGTGATAATGGAGACGGTGAAAATGTGGAGTGGGTATGGGGTTTGATACAGTCATGATGGAGATTGTGACAATGTGGACTGGGTATGGGGTTTGACCCAGTGATGATGGAGACACTAATAATGTGGACTGGTATGGAGTTTGACCCAGTCATGATGGAGATGGTGACAATGTGTACTGGGTTTGGCATTTGACCCAGTGATGGTGTAGACAGTGACAATATGGACTGGGGTATAGAGTTTGACGCAGTGATGATCATGGAATGGCATCCAAGTCATAGAGTTACAGAGTTGTACAGCACGGAAACAGACCCTTTGGTCCAACTCGTCCATGCCGATCAGATATCCTAATTAATCTCGTCCCATTTGTCAACATGTGTTCCATATCCTTCTAAACCCTTCCTATTCATATACCCATCCAGATGGCTTTTAAATGTTGTAATTGTACCAGCCTCCACTTCCTCTGTAAGTTCATTCCACACAGGCACCATCCTCTGTGTGAAAAAGTTACCCCTTAGGTCCCTTTTAAATCTTTCCCGTCTCGCCTTAAACCTATGCCCTCTAGTTTTGGACTCCCCTACCCTGGGGAAAAGGCCTTGACTATTCACCTATCCATGCCCCTCATGATCTTATAAACCTCTATAAACCCCTCAACCTCTGATGCTCCAGGGAAAAGAGCCACAGCCTATTCAGCCTCTCCTGACACTTCAAGCCTTCCAACCCTGGCAACATGGTGGCACGGTGGCTCAGTGGTTAGTACTGCTGCCTCACAGCGCCAGGAATCCAGGTTCAATTCCCACCTTGGACCACTGTCTGTGTGGAGTTTGCACGTTCACCCTGCGTGGGTTTCCTTCGGGTGCTCTGGTTTCCTCCCACAGTCCAAAAGATGTGCAAGATCAGGTGAATTGGCCATGTTAAATTGCCCATAGCATCAAGTACATCAGTCAGGGGTAAATGTAGGGGAATGGGTCTGGGTAGGTTACTCTTTAGAGGGTCGGTATGGACTGCTTGGGTCAAAGGGCCTGTATCCACACTGTAGGGATTCTAAATCTTTTCTGAGCCCTTTGCCCTATAGCGATGGGGACCAGAATTGAACACAGCATTCTAAAAGTGGTTTAACCAAAGTCCTGTACAGCCACAACATGATATCGCAACTCCTACACTCAAAGTCAGAAAGACCTGTGATTTAGAGGGAAACTGAGAGGTGACAGTATTCCCACACATCCACTGTCTTTGTAATTCTGGGTGATAGAGGTCTCCGATCTAGGAGCTACTGGTATGAAAACTTTGATGGTTTTCTGTATTGCATTGAGTAGATAGTCCACACAGTAGTGATGAAGCACTGCGCCAAATTTAAAACAAATCAACATGGTAAGGTTATTGGCCAAACATATCTTGTTATTTCATATCAATCGTCATTCGATTATTTTGAACTTATATCTCAGAGACTGGAGCAGTTCAAAAAGGAGTCTCCCAAATTTTTTGAGAATAATTGCTGCATACTTAGTACTGAAGTATGGAACAGTACTCAGGAGACAACTGACGGTGAGACACCAAGCCAAGGGGAGGTTTGAAGAGAAATCTGCCCCATGGGTTTCTGGAAATGCCCACTTAAACTCTGTCAATCTGCTTATTGGCATCTTTCAGTGGCCTTAATAATGAGACTATAGATCATCAGTCAGACCCATTGGCTGGATTAACTCAGCCTGGCACTAACACATCGGGTGACAGACTGCGGGACATGAATCTGTCTCGATGCCCAATATGTCACAGAATGAGCTGACACCTGCCAACCCTCTTCTTGTGTGTAAAATATAAAGCTTCTCATTAAATGAAGTTGCCGTCTCACATTGAGAGGACAGAGATCACACCGTGTTTCCCAGTGACATTGAACATCATCTAAAAGCTTCAAGACAGTAAAGGACAAAATACAAAACGATGTCCTAGCAAGTCAGTCAAAGAAAAATGAGCAAAGTCCCTGAAATACAAATGGAATCGTAGAAACATACAGTTCAGAATCAGATCATTCTGCCCATTGTGCCTGTTCTAGAAAGAACAATTGTTTTTAGTCCACCATTCCCATGTTTTGTATATAAGCCAATACACAATTTACTTGCCCTTGTATTTCTCATTGAATCAATTAATGATGCAGTGTCAAACATGGCCAACAGCTTCTAGAAAAGGTGATCAATTAGTCTGACAGCCCTGCTTTCTCTCCCTAGGCTTGTGAAATGTTCCTTTTCAGATATGCATCCAATCCCCTTTTGAAAGCTGTTGTTCTAAGTCATAGAGTCATAGAGATGTACAGCAAAGAAACAAACCCTTTGGCCCAACTTGTCTATTCCGATCAGATATCCCAACCCAATCTAGTCCCACCTGCCAGCACCTGGCCCATATCCCTCCAAACTCTTCCTATTCATATACCCATCCAGATGCCTTTTAAATGATGCAATTGTACCAGCATCCACCACTTTCTCTGTCAGCTCATTCCATACACGTACCACCCTCTGTGTGAAAAGGTTGCCCCTTAGGTCTCTTTTATATCTTTCCCCTCTCACCCTAAACCCATGTCCTCTAGTTCTGGACTCCCCCACTCCAGGGAAAAGACTTTGTCTCTTTATTCTGTCCATGCCCCTCATGATTTCATAAACGTCTATAAGGTCACCCCTCAGCCTCCGACGCTCCAGGGAAAACAGTCCTAACCTATTCAGCCTCTCCCTGTAGCTCAAGTCCTCCAACCCTGGCAACATCCTTGTAAATCTTTTCTGACCCCTTTCAAGTTTCACAACATCTTTCCGATAGGAAGGAGGCCAGAATTGCACGCAATATTCCAACAGTGGCCTAAACAATGTCCTGTACAGCCACAACATGACCTCCCAACTCCTGTACTCAATACTCTGACCAATAAAGGAAAGCATGTTGAATCGTAAATAAAAATCATAAAATTCCTACAGTGTGAAAGCTCTCCATTGCATCTGCACTGACCCTCCAAAGAGCATCTCACCCAGGTGCACCACATCCCTGTTACCCTGCACCTCCCATGGCTAACTTGCCTAGCCTGCACATCCTTGGACACAATGGGGCAATTTAGCAATGGCCAATCCACCAACTGTGCACATCTTTAGACTGTGGGGGAAACCGGAGCAAACCCACACAGACACAGAGACAATGTGCACAGATAGTCAATCACAGCTGGAATTGAACCCAGGTCCCTAAGCGCTGTGAGGCAGCAGTGCTAACCACTAAGCCACTGTGCTATCCAAAGTTGGAGTTGGCTGTTGATTAGTGTGTCACACTCTTGCCTTTGTGTCCAGGCATGAGCTTTCAAATCCAACTCTTGGGAATGTAAGTCTAGGGTAATGCTAAGAGGAAGTGTTGGAGGTGTCATCTTTTAGAGGAAATAATAAACCAAAGTCCTGTTGTGTGGATTTGAAAGCTCTCTTGATACTATTTTGTAGAGGAGAGGTATTATCCCCAGTACTCTGGTTGATATTTATCCCTAGATCAACATCACAAAAACATGATCTGACATCTTCAGACCTTGCTGTTTCTGGGAGCTTGCTATGTATACATTGGTTGCTGTGTTTCCTCCATTACAATAATGACTACATTTCAAAGGCACTTTTCTTTTCAATCTGCTTCTGCACTGCGTTCCAGGTACCAATTCTCCTCACTGTCCCACTTATTCTTTTGCCAGATATCTCCAGCCCACGTCCTCTGGTCACTGATCCTCCTGCCAGTGGATCACATTTCATCCGAATAGTCTGGGGATTTCTGTCGGCTCAGTTTCTGGAACTAAAAACTGATCTGAAAACAAAATCCAAACATCAAATTTTGAGCTAATTGCGATCCTGGCGTCCAGAAACTGACAATGGTCACCTATTGCTCAAGTCAGGCAAATTATTTCAATTGATGTTGCCTCAGGTCCATAGATGAGCTGGGGAGGTAGTGCAGTGGGTAGAGCAGCAGCTCCTGAAGCTACAGATTTGGGTTGCAATCCCGCTCCAGGACTTGCTGACCAAGGATGCCCCTCACTGCCGACTGGGTTGCACACATCTCTATGCATCAAACCAAAATACCTACGGTTTGTTATAATGTGGGAGAGGCTCCTGGCCAGTCAGAACCATGTGGTCACTGCACTGTTACTACCTCCTCACCTGAACAGCAGCAGTCTCAGCTCCTTGACACAGGCTACACTCTATGGCAGGTATCATCCTGACTACCAGAAGAAGGGAAAATGGCAGGTTTTGAGACCAGCGGAGATTCTTGGTCAGCTTTGTGATGGAACAAAGGTTGGAACCCCCCTCCCCCCTCCCCACATTATCCCAAGATATTTAAGCAGAATTCGGTCATTCAGCCCATTGGGTTTGCTCCGCTATTCAATCATGACTGATATGTTTCTCAATCACATTCTCCTGCCTTCTGCCCTTGAGGAACTAATCAAGAACCCATCTATCTCCCTTAAATGACTTGGCCTTCACTGCAATAGTTCCACAGAATCACCACTCTCTGTCTGAAGAAATTCCTCCTCATATCGGCTCTAAAGGGTCATTCTTTCACCCATCACTATCCAGAGCTACTGCATTATGCATGAAAACGGGCATGTTGCCAGAAGAACCCAGACTCCTTAACTGAACTTGAACACAGCACCATGGAGAGAAAACCCGTGGTGCTGACTGCCTGACCAATCGCTTAGCATCGGTGTGGCTCAATGGGTAGCAATCTTATCAAACGATTCGATCGTTATGGATTCAGCTCACACTTCAGGCTTTCAAACACATGGTCTAAGCTAGCACACCAGTTCTCGTAATGATGCTAATGGTCATGCGACAGTGCCAGATAGTCAAAGTTGTTACCTTTAGATGAAGGTGTTAAATTGTCAACTTGCTACCTCAAGTAACAGTGCCTACATTTCAAATGGCTTAATTGGCTGTAACTCACACTGAAACATCTGTGAGGTCAAAGAGGTACAATATGATGACACATTCTTTCTTTCACCAGCACAGTTTGGTTTGTGCTTATTGGAGCTCTGAACGCGAAGAGATGGTCTTATATTCTCATGGGGGCTTAATACGATGGGTACTGAGAGATTGTCCCTCCTGATGTGGGAGTACAGACCTACAGTCACCATTTCAGAATGACAGGTTTCCTTTTAAGATGGTGATGAGGAGGAATTTCTTCTTTCAGAGGGTCACTCACATTTGAAACTCTTTTCTCCAGACACCAGTGGAAGGTGGGATGTGGAATTTATTAAGGGCTGAGTTCATCAGAGGTTTCATTACCATACGAATCAAGGGGAGGACAGGCAGGAACATCAACCTAATGAAATATCAGATCCGCCATGAACTTTTTGCGTGTCAGAAAAGCTCGGAGGGCTGAATGGCCTGCTCTTCCATATAGTAGAGATTAACACTCTCCATCAATACACTGCAGCAGCAAGTAAAACTGAGCTATGCAATAGCCATGACTAATCTTTCCCACAGTCAGAAGTTCCAAGGCATTGATTCTTTAATATCTCCTAAAAGGCTTATTGCCAAACACTGAGGTAATGTTAACTCCTGCCTGACATGCTCATCAGTTATCCTGAGTGCTGTCTGAGTCACACACTAATTGTATTGATCTGAGTCGTTCTAAAGATCAGATGCCTATTAATAAAGGCATTTTTTAACGTTGCAGAATGGTGTGGCAGAGGGATAATGCAATGGTTCCATCCAGCCTAGATAAAGGTTAGGAATACCTTTTAAAATTAATACTTCTGCAATGGAACATGGAAATAAGAGGGACGTCGTCTAAGTTGGTTTCCCAATTTATTACAGTGTGGCTGATCTGTTCTGTTAACACCATCTACCTGCCTAAATGCTGTTGCTTTAATACATTTGTTCAACAAAAATCCATCAATCTCAGTTCTGAACTTTTCTGTTGGTGACCCCAAGCTAGCACCAATGGTTTGTTGATGGAGAAAGTTCTAGATTTAACAGCCCAATGTTTGAAGAAATGCTTCTCAACATCACCTATGAACAGCCTAGACCTAACGTTATAGTGTTGCCTTCTAGTGATCAATGGTATAATTGTTCTGCATTTGATTGTGTTAGTGAGTTTTGAGAAGATTTGTAGTTCAGGTTGAGGTTTTGGATGTAGGTTTGCTCGCTGAGCTGGGAGGTTCATTTTCGGATGTTTCGACACCATCATCAGAGACCCTCCGAATGAAGCACTGGTGGTATAGCCCACTTTCTATTTATATGTTTGAGTTTACTAGGGTTGGTGATGTCATTTCCTGTGGTGACACCATTTCCTATGGTGATGTAATTTCCTGTGCTTTTTCTCAAGGGGTGGTAAATGGGATCCAAGTCAATGTGATTGTTGATAGAGTCCTGGTTGGAATGTCATGCTTCTAGGAATTCTTATGCATGTATCTGTTTGGCTTGTCCTAGGATGGATGTGTTGTCCCAGTCAAAGTGGTGTCCTTCTTCATCCATATATAAGGATACTAGTAAGAGTGGGCCATGTCGTTTTGTGGCCAGTTGGTGTTCATGTGTCCTGGTGGCTAGTTTTCTGCCTGCTTGTCCAATATAGTGTTTGTTACAGTTCTTGCATGGTATTGTGTAAGTGACATCAGTTTTGCTTGTTGTCTGTGTCGGGTCTTTCAAGTTCATCAGCTGCTGTTTTAGTGGGTTTGTGGGCTACCATGATGCCAAGGGGTCTGAGTAGTCTAGCAGTCATTTCCAAGATGTCTTTGATGTAAGGGAGAGTGGCTAGGGTTTCTGGATGTGTTTTGTCTGCTTGGTTGGGTTTGTTGCTCAGAAATCAGCAGACTGTGTTCATTGGGTACCCGTTAATTTTTTTATGTCAGTTAGTTTGATTATGTTAGTCTGGTCATTGATCTATGCTCACTGTGCTTGTTTGATTACACCTGGGAGTTGACTCTGCGCAAACGAAATAGAAAAGTTGCCAATAGCTGAGCTGAATTAAGCACAGCTCAGTGGTTAGCACTGCTGCCTCACAGCACCAGGGACTCAGGTTCAATTTCAGGTGACTGACTGTGTGGAGTTTGCATGTTCTCCCCGTGTCTGCGTGGGTTTCCTCTGGGTGCTCTGGTTTCCTCCCACACTCCAAAGATGTGCAGGTCAGGTGGATTGGCAATGGTAAATTAAGCTGTAGTGTCTAGGACTGTGCAGGCTAGGTGGATTAGCTCTGGGAATTACAGGGATAGGGTAGGGGAGAGGGTCTGGGTGGGGTGCTCTCGGAGGATTGGTGTGGATTCGATGGGCTGAATGGTCTGCTTCCACACTATAAGGATTCTATGATTACCGGGATATCTTGTCAATAAACCTTAGAAACCAATATAATCACTGCATTACCCTGAGTCCAATCAAACATTAAAAAAATACAACAAACCAGCCAATACACAGCAATGTGCCAATGTTGTGAGATCTGCTATCAGTGGAAATAGCATCTCTCTCTGTTTTCACTCTATCAAATCCATTAATTATATGATAAACCTTAAGTAAGTCTTAGTAATAAAACTTATCCCAATAGCTTAAGCCTAACTTATTGTGAGTGCTGATTAGGAGGGAATGGAAAAGGAGTAATGACTTGGGAGGAAGCAGAAAGAGGGTCTAAAAGCAGTGATGTAGGTATTTTCCTTTTACCAGCCGCATGTGGTGAGATTTATTGAATTCAGTCTCACAACCTGCTATTGTGAGATGTATGAACTCCCGCAACCTCAGTGTGGTTAATCCAACATTCTCCAATGCTAGAGTATCCAGTCCATTTAAGCCGCTGGCTGACTGAACTCACTAACACAAGAGAAAGTAAATATCACTGCAGAGTTTACATTACAAAATGGTGAGCAGGCTTTTCTTTGAAAGAAGAGTTGCATCGGACTTGAAATGTCGCCTATTTTGAGGACATAGGGACTGACAGGAAAGTAGCATTGAGATCTCAATCAGAGCATTCAAGTCATGATCTTCATAGAAACCCTACAGTTTGGAAACAGGCCTTTTGGCCCAACAAGTCTACACTGAGAGTAACCCACCTAAATCCATTCCCCTATGCTATTTCTCTATATTTACGCTGACTAATGCACGTAACCTGCACATCCCTGAACACTATGGGCAATTTAGCATAGCCTATTCACCTAACCTGCACATCTTTGGACTGTTGGAGGAAACCAGAGCTCCCGGAGGAAACCCACGCAGTCACGGGGAGAATGTGCAAACTCCACACAGACAGTTGCCTGAGACTGGAATTGAACCCATGTCCCCAGCGCTGTGAGGCAGCAGTGTCACATTTTATCAAAGGCTGGAAGGGCCGAATGGTCTACATCTTTTCCCCATTCTGGTGCAGCAGTGTTGTTTTTTGCAGAGCTCGAAATTCATCCAGCTGTGTTTCAAAACAACGAGCTGAGTAGCTGTGGTGCCTTCAACATGAGAAAACATCTCAAAGTGTTAATTGTCATCTGCAAACATGAGCTATAATGTAGCATAGAAGGCACACATCAGCTCAGACTGGAATTATGATGGAGAAAATTAGCTTGTCCCTTGGCTGTCATAGTTATAATTGAATACAAACACAGAAGCCAAGAAGCAGTTCATTTGTGTTTATTTGCGCCGTTTTGCATTAATGTACCTCCAGGTCGTACTCTAAGTGAAACAGTTAATAATTAACAAGAGTTTGAACATGTCAGAATACAAATTAAATTTTAGCTCCTTACATATCTGGGGTATCATCCACATTTATCCAGTCAGTGTAATAAGCGAATGGTGGTTTTATTTATTTATTCAAAGTATTTATTTATTTATTTATTGTCATGTGTGCCGAAGCACAGTGAAAAACTTTGTCTTGCGAGCGATACAGGGCAGATCACAGAGTTAAGTAGTATAGATAAGTAAATAATAGGTAAACAGTGGCAAATACCAAAACACAGGTACAGGCAAATGCTAAGAGTTTGTGAATCTCCCATTCTCAATATCCTTGAGGTTAGCATTGACCAGAAACTGAACTGGACCAGCCATTAGTGAGAGATATAGATAGAGTTAATGGGAGTTGTCTTTTCCCTAGGATGGGGGATTTCAAGACTCAGGCCATATTTTGAAGGTGAACGAAGAGAGATTTAAAAAAGACATGAGAGGCAATTTTTTTAAACAGAGGGTGGTTCGTGTGTGGAATGAAATGCCAGAGGAAGTGATGGATGCAGGTACAGTTACAATGTTTAAAAGGCATTTGGATTTGTACATGAATAGGAAAGGTGTGGAGGGATATGTGCCCGGAACAAGCAAGTGGGACTTGTTTAGTTTGGGATTATGGTTGGTGTGGACTGGTTGGACCAAAGGGTCTGTTTCCATGCTGTATGGCTCTTTGACTCTATGATGTATGCAGTCTAATGAATGAGTGTCACTGAGACATCAGCAGTTTTCCATTTGGAGTTCCTGGGATCCTTGAGGAAAACCCAGAATTCTGTAGCAATTATATTTCCTCCTGCTCATATGGTAGCAACAAGACCTGCTCACAGGGTCAGAATCCTGCAGCGAGTACTCACCTCCTGATCCCCCAAAGCCTGTCCACCACCTCCAAGGCCCAAGTCAGGAGTGTAATGGAATAATCCCCACTTGCCTGGATGAGTGCAGCTCCAACAACACTCCTGGACACATCCATGTCAGAGCAATCTGACTGACTGTCACCATATCCACTAATTCCAACCTTCACCCACTCCATGTCCGATGTACAGTGCCATCTACAAGAGGCACCAGAGAAGGGAAAATTCCACCCTATGGATTTGCAGAAATAAGTCACAAATTGTCAGATTATCACACTTGAACCAAGCACTAATGCCATGCTGTTTGCAAGACTTGCAATTATATAGTGCCTTTCAGAGCTCTGGATTTTGCAACATACTTAGATTACTTTTTAAGTAATTTGTAGTGCCAAATTTAAATTAAATCATAAGGGAACAAATGTAAAGCATTGTGGAGGGTCGCTGTACATGAAATATTAACTCTGCTTTCTTTCCATAGATGCTGCCAGATCTGCTGAGTTTCTCCACTAATTTTGTTATGGTTTCAGATTTCTAGCATCCACAGTTCTTTATAGAGTCATAGAGATGTACAACATAGAAACTGAGCCTTTAGTCCAACTCATCCATGCCAACCAATTATCCTAACCTAATCTAGTCCCATTTGCCAGCACTTGGCCAATATCCTCTAAACACTTACTATTCATAAACCCATCCAGATGTCTTTTAAATGTTGTCATTGTACCAGCCTCCACCACTTCCTCTGGGACCACATTCCATACTTGCAACACCCTCTGTGTGAAAATGTAGTCCCCTTTAAATTTTTCCCCTCTCACCTTGAAACTATGCCCTCTCGTTCTGGACTCCCCCACCCCATGAAAAGACCTTGTCTATTCATCCTATCCATGCCCCTCATGATTTTATACACCTCTATAAGGTCAACCCTCAGCATCCTACACTCCAGGGAAAACATTCCCAGACTATTCAGCCTCTCCCTCTGGCTCAACCCCTCCAACCCTGGCAACATCCTTGTATATCTTTCCTGAACCCTTTCAAGTTTCACAACATCTTTCTGATAGGAGGGAGACCAGAATTGCACACAATATTCTAACAGTGGCCTAACCAATGTCCTGTACAGCCGCAACATGACCTCCCAACTCCTGTACTCAATACTCTGACCAATAAAGGAAAGCATACCAAATACTATCCTATCTACCAACAACTCAATTTTTAATGAACTATGAACCTGCACTCCGAGGTCTCTTTGTTCAGCAACACTCCCCAGGATATCATTAAGTATCTAAGTCCTGCTCTCATCGAATCATAGAATCCCTACATTGCGGAAACAGATCTTTTGGCTCAACAACTCCACACTGCCCCTCCAAAGAGTAACCCACCCAGACCCATTCCCATTCTCCTACTACTCTACATTTACCCCTAATACACCTAATCGACACATCACTGAACACTATGGGCAATTTAGCATGGCCAATTCACCTAACCTGCACACCTTTGCTCTGATTTGCCTTTCCAAAATACAGCACCTCACATTTAAGTAAACTAAACTCCATCTGCCACTCCTCAGCCCATTGGCTCATCTGATAAAATTGGACTCTGAAACAACCTTCTTTGCTGTCCACTACATGTCCAATTTTGGTGTCATCTGCAAAGTTCCTAACTATAACCTCCTATGTTCACATCCAAATCACTTATATAAATGATGAAAAGCAATGGACCCAGCACTGATCCATGTGGCACTCCACTGGTCCCAGGCCTCCAGTCTGAAAAGCAACCCTCCACCACCCTCTATCTTCTACCTTTGACCCAGTTCTGTATCCAAATGGCTAGTTTGATTTGATTCCCTACATTTGTGCAAACAGGCCTTTTGACACAACAAGTCCACACCGACCACCTGAACAGTAACCCACCCAGAACTACTTCCCCCTAACGAATGCACCTACCACTATGGGCAATGTAGCATGGCCAATTCACCTGACCTGCACATCTTTGGACTGTGAGAGCACCCGGAGGAAACCCACGCAGACACAGGGAGAATGTGCAAACTCCACACAATCAGTCGCCCGAGGGTGGGAATTGAACCTGGGGACCCAGTGCTGTGAGACAGTAGTGCTAACCACTTTATTCCATGAGTTATATTTTAAAACATAGAGCCAGTTTTGCATTGATGATGAAGGGGTGTGTATTATCTTCACTAAAGATGTAGCTTTTTTAAAAAAAGACTCCACAAAAATCATATGTACAAAACACATGTTGACATCTTGGAGCTTGTTGCAGCTGAGTCTTTACGACGGTAGAGTTTACGGCCGACGCTCTTGCTTGACGGCAGCGGGTCAGCGTCCCCGCTGGTGCTGCTCCTTTACGGTAGCGGGGCAGGAGGGCGCAGGCGCGGTGGTGTCTCGGAGGCCAGTGGCGGTCATGGCGCTGTCCGGGTCCGCTCTCCAGGCCAAGGTGTCCCGCCTGGTCAGCAGGCAGCACGGCAGGCCGGTGCTCAAACCCAACAAGGCCCTGGTGCTGGCCGATAGGGTGGCGAACAGGAAAATGCGGCTGGGAGGTCGGTGGAGGGAAGGGGGAAAAAGGGGG
>NC_057747.1:21681540-21690415 GCF_004010195.1 Chiloscyllium plagiosum | reverse complement strand
GGGAGGAGTTGGGAGGGGGAGGGGGGAGAAGGGGATGGGAGGCGGGGAGAGAAGTGGGTGGGGGTGGGGAGAGAAGGGGATTGGCCATGTGAAATTCTCCTTCAACCGACATCAGTTTCAAAGCAAAAATAAACTGTGTGGTCTGGCAATTAATTTTATTGCCGTTAAAGCGATCTTTCTGTGCACTGTTTTCCACATGGCTTGCTGCAAAGGACAAGACAGGTTAGATGCAGGAAGGATGTTCCTGCTGATGGAGGAGATCAGAACTAAGGGCCATAGTTTAAATGTAAGGGGTACACCTTTTAGGATGAAGATGAGAAATATTTTCACCCAGAAAGTGCTAAGCCAGTGGAATTCACTCCCACAGAAAGTGAATTCATGTGTTTTCAAGAGGAGGTAGATATAGCTCTAGTTGCTAAAGTGGGGATATTGGAAGAGGGCAGGATGAGAGTACTGAGTTCAGTGATTAGCCACAATCATATTGAATAGCTCAATGACATAGTTTGATATTCTATGTTTCTGTGTTTTGGGAATTCCTGAAATCTCTCTAAATCCAAGTTCTTCTTATCTCTGGCGGTCTTCCATTACGTCTGTAATCAAACTTTCGAAATTCGAACTTGATGCTACCTTCTGATTTATTATGTTTTTAGTTTCAGTTCTCAAGCTGAGACTAGCTTATGCCTGGCAGCCTATGACCTACATTTCACCAGCTAAAATAAAGAGTCTCTTCTATTTCTGTATTAAATCTTTTATAGCTATTAGTCTTACCAATTGTTTCAATGATTCACAGAGGCAATGTGTATCACAGAGATGTCCGTGATGATGGCTTGCTGGAAACAAAATGAGTTCAGTGAGAGAGCCTGTGCCAAAGAGATCCAGGCGTTCTATGCTTGCACAGCCAAGGCAGAGGTAACAAAAGTGGAGAAGCTGCAGTGTAACTGTAGATAATGCTGGCGTTCCTAGACTAATTTGTTGTGAAAATAATTGGCCATAATTATCGATTTCACAAGAATGCATTTGGCAGAAGTAATGAAGATGGTGGCGAAAGATTTAACTGATCTAAATTTCCTTTTTGTTGGGGGTTTGTGGTTTTTACATTGCTTGGAGAAAGAAGGGCCATAGGAGGAGCAGTGGGGGAAGGGAGGCGCGCCGATCACATCCAAACATTCTCTTGTGTCCTTGTGTGGAATTTTGAAAAGCATGGCTGCGTAAGATTTGGGAATATGTTCCAAGTCTTAGGTAGATATGGGTATCCGAGCAAGTTAGGGAAACTGAGAGGAACTCCTGTAGCAAAGCCAGCATCACAAACAATGAAGGTATTTAATAACCAACAAAGGACAGTGTGTGTTTTATTCCGTCAAATCCACGAGTTATGTAAATATGCTATTCCACTGAGATCTGTATCCCAGTTCTACCATATTTTTCAGTTTGAAAAGAACCTTTTAAGTAATTTTAAGAGTCTGGGATGTCATTGTGTCGGCATATGCCAGTTTCTGCACTATACTGTTGTACTTTGTCTAGTCTTGTGACTCGATTATGTGCACATGTATTCAGCGCAGAATTAGGCCACTTGGCCCCTCGAGCGTGCTCCACCATTAAGTAAGATCACAGCTGATTTGATTAGTCTACATTCCTGCCTCCCCCACCCATTATCTTTTTATCCCTGTGCTTATCAAGAAATGTAATGCATTTGAGTACGGCTCCAATTAAAGAAACTTCCATTTATGTGTTGCATAGTGTTCTCAGATTTATTTGAAAGACTTATTTGAATTTCTTCAGTTTCCTAAAGTTTCAAGATCTGAAGAAGGCTAACAAACTTGCCACTCAATCCCCAAGCCCTGTCCAGCACCTGCAAGACACAAGTCAGGAATGTAATGGAACACTCCCCATTTGTGTGGATGGGGGCAGCTCCAAACAGTCCAGAAGCTCAATACCATCAAGGACAAAGAACCTGCTGAAATGCCACCCATCCACCACCCTCAACACTCACCACTGAAGTACAGTAGCAGCAGTGTGTGCCATCTACCAAGATGCACTGCAGAAACCGACCAAAGGTCCATTGATTGCTGTGATTTCTACCACCTAGAAGGACAAGGATGGCCCATGTATGGGAATGCCGCCAGCTGCCAGATCCCCTCAATCCACCCTGACTTGGAAACACATCACTGTTCCTTCACTGTCACTGAGTCAAAATCTAGGAGCTCCCTTCTAGCGGCACTATGGATGTTCCTAACTGCTGAGAACTGCAGCAGTTCTAGAAGGCAGCTCACTACCACCTTTTCCAGGGCCATAAACGCTGGGCCAGCTCGTGACACGCTGCTGCTAAGGCCACGCTCTCAAGACTGTAGTTTCTGCCACGTTCCTGCAAAGGATGAGGCTTTATTGCTGACATTCCATTGGTGCAGATCAGAGCTCCCAGTGTAGTTACCCCAATGTGGCTGGTTATGAGAAGCCCCTGCCCCCAACCCAGTCACATCCTACTTGCTGCCACTGCATGACAGCCTGGTGTGATGAGGAACTTCCTCGAATGTTCCTTTGCAAACTGGTCTGGAATAGGGATACAGTGACCTTTAGTTACGGTTTGCACTGAGCAGTAAAGTTTTGTGCTCGATGGGCAGTTCCCAGCGATGGACACCGAGATAAACATTGGCTGCAGCTGCAGGACCAGCAACTCGGCAAAATACACTCTTTGATTTTCCCGAGTGCAAAGAGTTGTGCGTCATCCGCTGTTGCAGAGTGGTTCAGGGCTGAATGCTAATGGATGTAGTAAAAGCTGTTTTATTCCATGTAACAACCACAGAGGTGCGCTGGTGAAAGGCCATTCTCTAGGGCCCTGCCTGCAATGGGAACAGGCAATGGAAACTGCAAAACCCCTTGTGGCTGTGAATATGATGGGTATAAGCTCTAACTTTAGGTAGAGTGTAACATAGGTGTTGAAAAGAGCTAATTTAATTTGCACTTTAGTAATGGTCATTTAATGTTTAACTATTATGTAATGTACTTTTGTAATGTTTACAAATAAAGTACACCTTCCCCCCCCCCAAATTGATATTTTAATAGGAATTTCTGTCTTGCAGGCTGAGCGGAAAGCAAGGGCAAGTTTGGAGAGTGTGGGACAAACCAATACTTTGACTCCCCAACAAGCCAC
Source organism: Chiloscyllium plagiosum (assembly GCF_004010195.1). Classification (NCBI taxonomy): domain Eukaryota; kingdom Metazoa; phylum Chordata; class Chondrichthyes; order Orectolobiformes; family Hemiscylliidae; genus Chiloscyllium; species Chiloscyllium plagiosum. Next base: position 21,687,267 of record NC_057747.1, on the reverse strand, counting down.
AAAGTTGCTGCAGAGATATCCTAACAAAACACAAGTGAGATAGGAGTCTGCATGTGGAATTACTATTTGGATTTAAAAGGCTGCTGATTACTTCCTCTTCCTGTGTCTGAGCCGTTCAGTTCCTGATGGATACAAATGCCCTGGAAATTGCCGGACTATAATACTCATCATTGACAGTAAAACTTGATAGAACAGCGACATATGTTCTTAGCTGAAATTCACGAATATCTAAGACTGGGTCTCACTAAATTAGAAAGAATGGCAATTTGTTGCATTTTATGAACTATATGTTGAAATATTTCATAACCGGCAGTTGTTTTGAATGCACAGGTGAGGAGTGCTTTTTAGTTCATCTTTATTATTGTCTGTGATTTTGGGTCGAGGTGCATTTTATTCTATCACTTTGACTTCTCTTCATCACAGTCCCATCCCTGGTCTCTGATCTGTGATGTGAGAAGGTACACTCGAACAGGTTTCCCCTGTTGGTTCCTCCTTTTCTGCAGTGCCATAGCAGTAATAACTCCAGGCTAATGTTTTATGAGCATGGGTTTGAATCCTACCATGGCAATAGTGAAATTTAAATTTGATAAAATAATATACCTGTTATTTCAAAAAAGCATATCTGAGGAGTTTGGGGTGGCCATTAAAAGGTGGCTTAGCTGGTGCCACCCACATGCCATGAACAAATCAAAAATGCACCACCGAGTCCCCTATCTTAATGGTGGTCATGTCGATATAAGGAATTCAATTGTGGGATATTCTAAGTCCAATCTGTCTTGCACCTCTTTAAATGACAATAATCTCTATGTCCTTTATGACAGTATCATCTATTTCAGTTAAAAATTACTCCTTTTTCACACGTCAGTGGGAATCAGTTTCTTTATAAAGGCCGGGTATGTGGCTTGCGTCTCAGTTGTTTGCAAATAGTGAAAAATGTTTTAAGATAACAGTGAAGGTGATATCAAAATAACCCTCTGAAGTGTTACTTGAGGTTGTCTCAGAGTTGTATAAAATCATACCAGATCTTCTAATTACAGGAGAAAACATCTTGTGTTACTGAGCTCAATTTAATAAATAAATTCTGATGTTAACTCTACTTACAATATTTGTTAATAGACCAACAATGATTTTGTTACACAGTGAGGAAGTATTTTGCCAAAGTTTTACAATAACTTTACACTGTAGGGCCAGGCTCTGTTCACTGATGTAGTTGAATCTTAATTAATTTTAGTCTTGAACAATGGGGGATTGTTTGACTATTTGTAAAATATCAACAAGGGAGATTGTTGTATCAGCAGCTTTTTCCTTCCTGCCCCATTAGTGCATAAGCAATGTAAACTCATCATAATATCATTCTGAATTCAATTAGACAATCCTGTATGTGAATTTGATGTCACGGTTCCTGCACTCAATAAGAAATAAAGTCGTGCTGATCTGTCTTTGGCAAACAGATGCCAATATATATACAAAATGTGTTCAAAGTTCTCTGTTGGACTTCCGTTGCTCAGGACACATCAGAAAAGGTTTCCTTCTGTTGAATTACTTTAGTACTTTAGTTCCCCCTTAAAAAGACGAAAAAGAACAGACAGCTCATCACCACCTTTTCCAAGTTAGGGATGGGTAATAAGTACTGACTTTGATGTTCATGACCCCTTGAATGAATTTTTAAAAATCTTTGATTCTTTGAGTAATGTACATTCAAAATGAATATTCAAGTTAATAAGACTTTGAAGTTCTTCTATTCAACGCTGCAAATAATCTGCAGTGTCTGCAGAGAGAGAGAAAAAAAAGCCAAGATTTCAGGTTGAGAGCCATCCTCAGAATTTTATGAAATTTGTAGGCATTTTTGTTCTCAGTTGGTTAACCTCTAAAAGTTACCAGTGCTGGAAAATGGCCTATATTTGGAAGTTTTTCACCTTGCACTCAAGATTTCACAAGAATTACCAACTCAAATGGAAAATCAAAATTACTACATGAGAGAAGGGTGCTGATTGGTTCAAGTGGACTTTGATGATGGAGGCATTGTTGTGGAGAATGCATCTGTTAATGCTGATTGGCAGTTAACTACCAGATATTAGTCATCGAGATGTACAGAATGGAAACAGACCCTTCGGTCCAAATTGTCCATGCCGACCAGATATCCCAACCCACTCTAGTCCCACCTTGCAGCACACAGCCCATATCCCTCCAAACCCTTCCTATTCATATACCCATCCAAATGCCTTTTAAATGTTGCAGCTCATTCCATACACATACTGCTGCTGTATAAAAAGGTTGCCCCTTCGGTCTCTTTTATATCTTTCCCCTCTCACTCTAAACCTATGCCCTCCAGTTCTGAACTCCCCCCACCCCAGGGAAAAGACCTTTGTCTATTTATCCTATCCATGCGCCTCATAATTTTATAAACCTCTATAAGGTCACCCCTCAGACTCCAATGCTCTGGGGAAAACAGCCCTAGCCTATTCATATCTGAGGAGTTCTTTCCCCATAAGTCAAATCCCTCCAACATCCTCATAAATCGTTTCTGAACCCTTTCAAGTTCTACAACATCCTTCTGAAAGAAAGGAGAACAGAATTGCATGCAATATTTCAAAAGTGGCCTAACCAACGTCCTGTACAGCCGCAACATGACCTCTCAACCCCTGTACTCAATACTCTGACCAATAAAGGAAAGCATACCAAACACTACCTTTACTATTATCTACCTGCGACTCTAAATTTTAAACTCAGCAGGTTGACTCCGAAAACTAGAAATTACTGGTGAAACTCAGCATGTCTGGCAGCATCTGTGGAGAGAAAGCAGTTAATGTTTCTGGACCTGTGATCCTCCTCCAGAATGTATAGCTCAGCATCAAGTCAGTGAGTGGGTGTCATCTATTTTGTTGGAACTTGCGCAGTATGTGCACAATGCTTATTCTGCCTGAAAGTCAAAGGGTGTAACATCCTCTGACCTGGTGACATCTTCAGGGGGGAAAAAAAGTATTGATTTTGTAAGAAACTGTCTTCTTTTCTGGCAGCTGCATTGTGAATGCCCTGTTATAACACTCTCTATCTCCATTGTCAAATGGAGCATCCACCTCAGAGGAAATGGCAATATTACTGGTTCTGTGTGGTTGGAAATTCAAATCCCACCCCAGCAGAGGAAGTATAAATTTAGTCAATTAAATCTGGAAGCTAAAAGTGGTAACCATGGAAAATATCATTGATTGTTGTAAAAGCTAACTAAGTTTACTAATGTCATTAGAGAGGGAAATCTGCCATTCATGCCCAGTCTGGCTTACAAATGCCTCTGAAGCACAGCATTGTGGTTATCTGTTAACTGCCCTCTGAAATGATCCTAGCAATCCACTCAGTTACCTCGTTCTGCCGTATCCCTCATTTTTAAGATTGACATTATGTGAAAATTATTCCAGTCTTTGTGAACAATCCTTAAATTTAGCAAATTATCAAGAATACAAGTCAGTATCCTTTACCCACATGTCTGAAAACCAAAAAGAGCTAAAAACGGAAGGTCTTTCTGAAAGAACCCCTGAAAGAACCTGGACACCCAATGAGTTTGAGCCCTTCGGAACAAATACTTGGGTAAGACTCAAACGGACCTATAGGGGTAAGAATCTGAAAATTACAAATGTTTTACCTGAGAAATGGTCAGGCCCAAGGTTTTTGGATACAGAATTCTTGATGTTTATTGGCAAGGGGTTTGAATAAGTCCCATTTCCTTAACCTCAGAGGGGTGTCACCTGGTCTGGTAACCTAATCCATGTAAGCAGGACATTCACCAGAGCCTGCTGATAGCCTTTGTGGTTTCCACAAATGCACTCCATTTGCATTCAAAGCTCCCAATCTAATGAGCAATTGCAATGTTTTTGTCGACTTACGTGAATTATGTCCCCAAAGAGAGGGACAGCAGCGTAGGTCATGTGGATTCAAAAGGAATCAACTTATAACTACACTATATACGTTTTCCTTTGTAAAATGAATTCTCAGGATAAACTATTGACCATCCTTAGTTGCCCTCAAGATGACAGCAATAGCAGACTTCTCAAATCAGTGCCATTATGGTAAAGAATCCTTTCGTTCCTGTAATGCAGGAAGTTTCAGGACTTTCACTCAGAACTCATAATCATCAAAGAAAAGTTCAGTAATTACCTCACCACTTAATGACTTTTTAAAAAAAGTGACAGTTGTACAAAATATTGCAATTAATTTGCACTGAGAAAACCCTCAAAAACAGCATATGATATTGACCAGATATTCTATAATGTTAATTGAATTGTAAATATTGTTCAAAACACCAAGGGGAACTCCTCTACTCTTTTTATTAATAAGCACCTTAGAGTTTCTCTGATCCAAACAATAACACCCCTAACACTGTGGCACTCCATCATGTCTGACCCTCCGACAGTGCAGTGCTCCCTCAGCACTGACCCTCCGACAGTGCAGCACTCCCTCAGCACTGACCCTCCGACAGTGCAGCGCTCCATCAAGTCTGACCCTCCAACAGTGCAGTGCTTCCTCAGCACTGACCCTCCGACAGTGCAGCACTCCCTCAGCACTGACCCTCTGACAGTGCGGCACTCTCTCAGCACTGACCCTACAACAGTGCTGTGCTCCCTCAGCACTGACCCTCCAACAATGCGGCACTCCCTCAGTACTGACCCTCGACAGTGCAGCACTCCCTCAGCACTGACCCTCCAACAGTGCAGTGCTCCCTCAGCACTGACCCTCCAATAGTGCAGCACTCCCTCAGCACTGACCCTTCGACAGTGCAGCACTCTCTCAGCACTGACCCACTGACAGTGCAGCACTCTTGCAGTACTGACCCTCTGACAGTGCAGCACTCCCTCAGCACTGACTCTCTGACAGTGCAGCACTCTTGTAGTACTCACCCTCTGACAGTGCAGCACTCCCTCAGCACTGACCCTCTGACAGTGCGGCATTCCCTCAGTTCTGTATTAAAGTGTCAGCCCTGAATTTCATGCGCCAGCTCTGAGGTGAGACTTGAACCCTGGAAATTGTATTTCAGCTTCAAATGGAGTATGAAGTGAACCATAGTTGAAAGGCAATGCAATGCCTTACTCTTAGATGGTTCTAAAATATTGCATTCTTAATATCTCAATTGTTTACTCCATTAATGTTATTTGTGTTAGATGTGACTCAGTGGGCAGCACTGTCATTTCTGAATCAGATCGCTATGAGCTTATATTTGATTTGGCATGGATAAGTGATTCAGAAACCTTTAAGTGAGTAAAACTATATGTATTGGTGAATTGTTCAGGGGGTCATTACTTTATCCTGTCCAGCTTCCTACCTAATTAAACTATGGGATGTAATTAGTAAGGATACCATGCGGAAACAACATCAGGATGTTTTGAGAAAATCCATGCCAAGGGATATAGATTGGCAGTTATTGACTTGGTATAACTTTGCCCTGTTCAACAAGATGGATTTCCTGTTACAATCTGAACTTTGGGAGTACTTTTTAGTTTATTTAATTATTATTTTAAACTGTGGTCTCCTAGAGTCATAGAGATGTACAGCATGGAAACAGACCCTTCAGTCCAACCCGTCCATGCCGACCAGATATCCCAACCCAATCTAGTCCCACCTGCCAGAACCCGGCCCATATCCCTCCAAACCCTTCCTGTTCATATACCCATCCAAATGCCTCTTAAATGTTGCAATTGTACCAGCCTCCACCACTTCCTCTGGCAGCTCATTCCATAC
>NC_057747.1:21675541-21681388 GCF_004010195.1 Chiloscyllium plagiosum | reverse complement strand
CTGTACAGCCGCAACATGATCTCCCAACTCCTGTACTCAATACTCTGACCAATAAAGGAAAGCACATTAAATGCCCTCTTCACTATCCTATCTACCTGCGACTCTACTGTCAAGGAGCTATAAACCTGCACTCCAAGGTCTCTTTGTGCATCAACACTCCATAGGACCATACCTTTAAGTGTATAAGTCCAGCTAAGATTTGCTTTCCCAAAATGCAGCACCTCTCGTGTATCTAAGTTAAACTCCATCTGCCACTCCTCAGCCCATTGGCCCATCTGATCAAGATCCTGCTGTCATCCGAGGTCACCTTCTTTGCTGTCCACTACACTTCCAATTTTTGGTGTCATCTGCAAACTTACTAACTGTACCTCTTAAGCACACATCCAAATTATTTATACAAATGATGAAAAGTAGTGGACCCAACACCGATTCTTGTGGCACTGCACTGGCCACAGGCCTCCAGTCTGAAAAACAATCGTCCACCACCACCACCACCCTCTGTCCACCACCATTGAGCCAGTTCTGTATCAAAATAGCTAGTTCTCCCTGCATCCATGAGATCTAACCTTGGTAACTAGTCTCCCATGGGGAACCTTGTTGAACACATTAGTTAAATCCATATAGATCACGTTCACCGCTCTGCCCTCATAAATCCTCTTCATTATTTCTTCAAAATACAACTCAATCAAGTTTGTAAGACATGACTTGCCATGCACAAAGCCATATTGACTATCCCGAATCAGTCTATGCCTTTCCAAATACATGTACATCCTGTCCCTCAGGATTCCCTCCAACAACTTGCCCACCATTGAGGTCAGGCTCACTGGTCTATAGTTCCCTGGCTTGTCTTTACCACCCTTCTTAAACAGTGGCACCACGTTTGCCAACCTCCAGTCTTCCGGCACCTCGCCTGTGACTATCGATGATACAAATATCTCAGCAAGAGGCCCAGCAATCACTTCTCTAGCTTCCCACAGAGTTCTCAGGTACACCTGATCAGGTCCTGGGGATTTATCCACCTTTAACCGTTTCAAGACATCCAGCACTTCCTCCTCTGTAATCTGGACATTGGTTTGATGGTCCAATCCTGATTGTATTTTTTATCTACTTTGTGCCTGTTACTGCATCCAACTAGCCTTGTGACAAGATGTAAAAGGGGAAGTATTAATCACTTTCTACATAATATCAATCTTCGCTTTCCTGCTGGTCACTTTATTTTTGTTGTATGTTTGCTACCATTTGGAAAGCGAAGATTGACAGAGACCAAATGTAGATTTTTAATTTCTTTAAAAGATTTCTTAAAAAAGAAAGACTATTTCCACTTAGAGGGAGGTAGAGCTAGAGGCCATCAATAGAAAACAGTCAACAGGGAATCAATGAAAGCAAAATGCTGCAGGTGCTGAAATAATAAGAGAAAATGGTGGAAATACTCAGCAGAGAGAGAATCAGAACATGGCAGTTCTTCAGCTATGGAGGAGGACAGAAATGTGAGGGTTGGATGTGAAGCACGAAAGAGGAAGCAATGCAGTACCGGGGAGGGAGCGGGGGTGGGGGGGCGGGGGGGATGCGATTGAACAGCAAAACATCCTGGAACAAAGGGCAAAGAGAGTGGTAGTAGTTGTAGCAAAATGATAAACCATTGACCCAGAGTGAATGTATGACAGATGCAGAAACGATGTTTCCACCTGGTGTGTGGGAGACTGAGGGGTGTCCCCAATCTCAGAGTAAGGAACAGACCATTTAGCAGTGAGGAACAGGAGGAATTTCTACATTTGGGGGCTGGAGAGTCTTTGGAATTATCTGCCTTCGGAGACCGCGGGGCCTCAGAAATTGAGTATAAACAAGACAGAACCAATAAGATACCGAACCTGTTGACGGATTGGGTGCAGGAACATGTCATTGAGCTAGAAGGACAGCTATGGTATAAGTTGAATGATGGAGCAGGCTTGGGGTGGGAGGGCAGAATGGTCACCCTGCTCCTACTTCCTATGTTCCTAATTCACACAATGATGGACAGGCTTTGTCCGAAGGCAAAGCAGGTAAACAATAGGAAATCAGGTGGGAATTTCAGAGGAGCCCTGTTCACCCAGGGAGGATAGTGAAAATATGGAGCTGGCTTTTAAAAAAAAACATTAATTCATGGGATGAAGGCGTCACTGGCTAGGCTGACATCTATTGCCCATCCCCAATTGCCCCAGAGGGCAGTTAGATCAGATCACCTACAGTATGGAAACAGGCCCTTCGGCTCAACACATCCACACAAACCCTCCAAAGAGTAACCCACCTAGGCCCATTCCCCATATTTACCCCTGACTGTTAGCACTGCTGCCTCACAGTGGGTGGGTTGCGCTTCGGCGGGTCGGTGTGGATTTGTTGGGCCGAAGGGCCTGTTTCCACACTGTAATGTAATCTAATCTAATCTAATGCACCTAACACTATGGGCAATTTAGCACGGCCAATTCACCCGACCTGCACATCTCTGGATTGTGGGAGGAAACTGGAGCATCTGGAAGAAACCCACGCAGGCAGTTGCCCAAGGCTGGAATTGAACCCAGGTCCTTGGTGCTCACCACTGTGTCACTGTGCCATCCCTTAAGTGAAGAGTCAACCACATTGCTTTGGGTCTGGAGTCACATGTAGGCCAGACCAGGTAACGATGGCTGTTTCCCTCCCAAAAGGACATTAGTGAATCAGATGGGTTTTTCCGACAATTGATAACGGATTCGCAGTCATCATTAAACTCGTACCTTCAACCATTTGTTTCCAGATTGCAGAGACCCAACCAGCAAAAGACAATCACCTGTCAGTAACATCTCTTGTGTATAACCTTTTCTTGCTTAGACAAATTATATTTATACATTTGATTATATATTTGTATGTATTTTATATTGAAAAATACTTGCGTCCATGTAGCTCCTTCCATAACCTCAGGCTGTTCCACTGTGGGGGGAATCAAACCCAGTGTCCCAAAGACATTACCTGGTTCTCTGAATTAACAGTCCACTAGGCCATCACCTCAGCTACCAAACAGAAGCTAATTGAAGATGGAGGAGTGTACCTGGTTTTTACTGGCCGTTAGAATGGGGAGGGTGAGAGAAGGTTAAGTGCAGCAGGAATTAGACAGGCAGAATGGCCTGCTCCCATGTGGGACGAGTCCCGTTCCAAAGACTCAACATCCACCTCAGCCCAGTGTTCAAAGGGCAGTTGAATCATCAGTGAGACTTGGCCCACACCCTTGGAGTGGATGCTGATAAAAAGGCTGGGCAGGAGAGAGGTTTCTTCTGGTCAATAATCCTCGCGGTGACGATGAAGACGCCGATGGGCTCGGATTATCTGCAGTCTGATGTTTCTGTTTGAAATGAATTCGTGGGCGGGTCCCGCGGGTCCCACCCCATTCCCTACTGAGTCCTTACACACTCTCTCTCTCTCTCTCTCTCTGCAGGTTTCACTCTCTCGCCCTGTTACCTCCAGGACGAGATTTGGTCTATTCCTGTAGCAATCTCCTTCCCTCCCCAGGAATCTGTTCTGGCAATCCCCCTTCCTTCTAGTCTCGGACCACATCTTGGAACCCCTTGACTAGGATGTAATTTCAGAATGTTCTTGGCTTCGATTCTCTCCACGGTCCTGTATTACTGTTCCGCGTCAGTCGAGGTAAGATCACAGCCTTTCCAAATCAGATCACCAAATCGACCGCATCTGCAGACTTTCCTCACAAATATAAAGGGGAGGGAACACAAGGACAAACTGTATTGTTCTGTCAATGCTCACATTTCAATACCCCCAGTTTATTTAGCCTAACTTGAAACTTGGGAGCTGTGTAGGATGGCGTCTGCAGCAGGGATACTACTGTGTTTGAGACGGTGTCGGGTTTAGATGGGTCAGCTTATCAGACTCCAGATAGGTGAAACAGCCAATCGCATTTGGGTTAATTCAGGGTTTTGATCGTGTTTGTTTTTATTTCCAGATTGCAGAGACCCATCCAGCAAAAGACAATCACCTGTCAGGTAACATCCCTGGTGTATTATCTTTTCCTGCTTAGACAATTTTTTATACGTTTGTTTATATATTTATGCACTTTACATGTTGCTATAGCTCTTTACATAACCTCAGGCTGTTCCAAACCACTTTACTGTCAGCTAAGTTTGCTGTAGTCAAGAATAACATATACATTATGATAGGAAATATTACAGATATTTCATAGGATCCCTACAGTGAGAAAGGAAGCCAGTCAGCCCATCGTGTCCACACTGACTGTCCAAAGAGCAACCACCCCAGACCTATACCCCCTGCATTTCCCATGGCTAATCCACCTAGCCTGCAAATCTTTGGACTGTGAGAGGAAATCCACACTGATGTGGGGAGAATGTGCAAACACCACACAGACAGTTGCCCGAGGCTGGAATCGAACCCGGGTCCCTGGCACTGTGAGGCAGCAGTGCTAACCACTGAAATGCCCCAGCAAATCAAGAAATAGATAAACGCTCACATTGCAAAATTTACTTCATTTTAGATCCATTTTTATTAGTTTGTTTGTTTTTTCTAAATCACCATAGTCTCAGAGGACCATAGAGCTGCTCTATCATTAGGGAGAGACAACTGATGGTGGCTTATAGCCTGAGGGTCTATATGCCACAGGCAAGGGGAGAGTTTGTGAAGGAGAGTCCTTCATGGTAACCTACAATGTATCATGGAAAGTAATTATATTAAAAATAAAGGAGGATCAAGATTTGTTAAGTGTTTAGTTGGGAAATGTATATTGGCAGCCTGACTACTTTACTGTCATGATTAAATGACTGGTTGGGATGATAAATAGATTTTTTTCTGAAATCCAACATGTTCCTACATTACTGGGAACTTCCATCAGTGTGGAGTGACCTGGGATAGTGCATGGGCGGTTTCTTGCTGAGAGCAATATTTTTCATTTCTAAGTGAAAGATCGAACAAACTCATTGACAAAATGGTTCCAATGGTTAAATATATGATACATTTTGATATATCATATATCTATATGATACATTTTGATATATCATATATCTATATGAGATTTCACAGATAGTCAAAACACATTCAAAGAAGGGTGGGGTGGCCCATTTGTGTTTCTCTGTGCCACAGATATACTCACACACGCGCACACAAATACATAAGTACTTAAAGATGTACAAACGCATCTGCACGAAGACACACAAGTTCACAGATTTAAATATATACACATTTACACACAAGTTCAAACACACAAAGACAGACAGACACACCCATTTTTAGCTGAAGTGGGAGTGGTATTCTTTACTTCAAGAAACTGTCACACATGTTGACGTTTTTGATTCAGTCAGAGGCTTTAAAAAGGAGAGGAAGACGTGCATTGATATATTTCCTAAACCAGGACACATCCGCTATTGTAATATTGAGCAGCAATACCTCCAACTATGCTGTACATCAGTACAGACCTCACTCATTCAGTCCTCCTTCAGTGTAACTTTCCCTCAGTATAGCCCTCCCTCAAGATCGTCCCCCCTCAGTGCAGTCCCCCCTCAGTGCGGTCCTCCCTCAGTGCAGTCCCCCCTCAGTGCGGTCCTCCCTCAGTATAGCCCTCCCTCAGTATAGCCCTCCCTCAGTATAGCCCTCCCTCAGTACAGTCCCCCCTCAGTATAGCCCTCCCTCAGTACAGTCCTACCTCAGTACAGAACAAAGAACATAGAAAATTTCCAGCCCAGTAACAGGCCCTTCGGCCCTCCAAGCCTGAGCTGATCCAATCTACTGTCTAAACCTGTCGGTCAATTCCTAAGCATCTGCATCCCTCTGCTCCCCACCTACTCATACATCTGTCCAGACGCATCTTAAATGAATCTA
>NC_057747.1:21634346-21673126 GCF_004010195.1 Chiloscyllium plagiosum | reverse complement strand
CCTTACTAAAGTCCATGTATATGACATCGACAGCCCTTCCTTCATCTATCAATCTGGTCACTTCCTCAAAGAACTCTAGTAAGTTGGTAAGGCACAATCTCCCCCACACAAAACCATGTTGCCTATCACTGATAAGCCCATTCTTTTCTAAATATAAATAGATCCTATCCCTCAGTACCTTCTCCAGCAACTTTCCCACCACTGACATCAGGCTCACTGGTCTGTAGTTACCCAGAATATCCCTACTACCCTTCTTGTACAGGGGGACAACATGAGCAACCTTCCAGTCCTCCGGCATATCATCTGTATTTAAGAATGCCACAAAGATATCTGTCAGGGCCCAGCTATTTCCTCTCTCGCCTCCCTCAGCACCCTGGGATAGATCCCATCCGGTGCTGGGGATTTGTCCACCTTAATAACCTCTAGCCTACCCAACACGTCTTCCCTACCTATGTCAATGTGATCCAGTCTAATCAAACTTCTATCTCTAATCTCAACATTCATCATGTCCCTCTCCTCAGTGAACACTGATGCAAAGTAATCATTCAGAATCTCACCCATTCTCTCAGGTTCGACACACAGCCTTCCTTCGTTATCCTTTAGTGGATCAATCCTTTCTCTAGTTACCTGCTTGCTGCTTATATAAGAAGAAAATGCTTTGGAATTCTCCTTAATTCTGCTCACTAAAACTATTTCATGACCCCTTTTAGCCCGCTTGATTCCTCATTTAAGACTTGTCCTACTCTGTCGATATTCCTCCAGGGCCCATTCTGTTCTTAGCTGCCTAGACCTTATGTACGCTTCCCTTTTTCTCTTGGCTAGTCGTACAATTTCTCCTGTCATCCACGGTTCATGAATCTTGCCCTTGCTATCCTTTGCCTTCAATGGGACATGCCTATCCTGCACTATCTTTAACCTATCTTTGAAAGCATCCCACATCTCAAATGTGGACTTCCCTTCAAATAGCTGTGTCCAATCCACATTTCCCAGCTCCTGCCTAATTTTGATATAATTGGCCTTGGCCCAGTTTAGTACTCTTCCCTTAGGACCACTTTCTTCTTTATCTACGAGTATTCTAAATCTTACAGAATTGTGATCACTGTTCCCAAAGAAATCCCCCACAGCAACTTCTACCACCTGGCCTGGCTCGTTCCCCAGTACCAGGTCCAATATGGCCCCTTCCCTCATCAGACTATTGACATACTGCTCTAGGAAACTCCCCTGGACGCTTCTTACAAATTCAAACCCCATCCAGACCTCTGACGCTAAGTGTATCCCAGTCAATGTTGGGAAAATTAAATCTCCCATCACCACTACCCTATTGCCTCTACATGTTCCCATAATCTGTTTACCTATTTGTTTTTCTACCTCGTGCTCACTGTTAGGAGGCCTGTAATACAGCCCCAACAACGTAACTGCACTCTTCTTATTTCTCAGCTCCACCCATAATGCCTCACTACCCAAGACCTCCAGAATGTGCTCCTTTAGCACAGCCATGATATCGTCCTTGACCAGCAATGCAACTCCACCCCCCTGTCCTGTCTGAAATGTCTATATCCTGGAACATTTAGTTGCCAATCATCTTGCCCTTCCTTCAATCAAGTCTCTGTGATTGCAATAATGTCATACTCCCAGGCACCAATCCAAGCCCTAAGTTCATCTGCCTGACACACTATACTCCTTGCATTAAAGTAGATGCATTTCAGGCCACCAGTTTTTTTGCACTCATCTGCTGTCTGCCTACTCTTCCCTTTATTAATGCTTTCTTCATGATTCTTACTGTCTCCAGTCTCCACCTCACTGTCTACTTGTTTTCTCCTCTAGTTCCCAGCCCCCTGCCTCATTAGTTTAAAACTACCCCAACAGCAGTAGCAAAAACTCCCCCAAGGACATGGGTTCCGGCCAGGTTCAGACGTAGACCGTCCATCTTGTAATAGTCCCACCTTCCCCAGAGCCGGTCCCAATGTCCAACAAATCTGAACCCTCTCTCAGCACGGCCCTCCCTGAGTACAGTCCTTCCTCAGTACAGCCCTCCCTCAGCACGACACTCCCTGAGTATAGTGCTCCCACAGCACATCCCTCCCACAGCACATCCCTCCCACAGCACATCCCTCCCACAGCACAGTACTCCCTCGATACAGTCCTCCCTCAATACAGTCCTCTCTCAGTATAACCCTCCCTCAGTACAACCCTCCCTCAGTACAACCCTCCCTCAGTACAACCCTCCCTTAGAACAGCCCTCCCTTAATAAAATCCTCCCTCAGTATGGTCCTCCCTTATACAACCTTCCCTCCGTATAGCCCTTCCTTAGAACAGCCCTCCCTCATTATAGCCTCATTATAAGAAGAATCTAAAGTCAGTGGAGAAGGGATTCATCAGAATGGTTCCATGGATGAGGAACTTCTGTTAAGTAGATAAATTGGAGAATTTGGAATAGTTGAGTTGGAAGGAAATTTGATGAAGGTGATAGGAAGTGGAAAGGGAAAAACTATTTCCATTGGTGGAATTGGCAAGACCCAAAGGGCACAGACATAAGACAATTAGTGACAGAAGTAATGGTCACATGAAGAGAAACGTTTTCACCAAGTGAGTGTTCAGGTTGAGGCTGCACTCCCTGAGATGGAATGGTGGAAGGCTCAAATGTCAGAGTCTGGGGGGGGGGGCGACCTAGAGAGGTTTATAAAATCATGAGGGGCTTTGATAGGGTAAATAGACAAGGTCTTATTCCCAGGTATAGTGGAGTCCAAAACTGGAGGGTATAGGTTGAGGGTGAGATGGGAAAGATTTAAAAGGGACCTAAGCGGCAACTTTTTCACACAGAGGGTGGTGCGTGTATGGATTGAGCTGCCAGATGAAGTGTTGGAGGCTGGTACAATGACAACATTTAAAAGGCATCTGGATGGGTATATGAATAGGAAGGGTTTAGAGGGATATGGGCCTGGTGCTGGCAAATGGGACTAGATTAATTTAGGATATTTGGTCAGCATGGACAAGTTGGACAGAAATGTCTGTTTCCATGCTGTTCATCTCTATAATTCTATGGTTCTAATTGACATTTTAAAAAGAAAACTGAACCTATATCTGAAAAATAATTACAAGGAGAAAGGCAAAGGAGTGGCATTCAGTGTATTGCTCCTTCAGAGAACCAGAATGGACATGACAGGCTGAATGGCCTGGTGCCTTTGCTATGGAAACTGTTAGATCCAATACATTTCAGCTTGGATATTGATTCACATTTCTTGTAACTCTTAATACTCATTGATTTTGTGAGACAAATTTTTTTTTGAAGCTATGAGGAAGTTCTGTCAATATTTTTCTCAGTCGGATATATATCAAGAATGCAGGTGGTCCAAAGTGCTAAACCAATGGGTGATGAGAGGCAGACCCAATGTTTATAATTCTTGACACTTTTAGCTCTGTGTCCTTTCCACATGGTGAGGGCTGGATAAGCCTTTATTTGCTGGAAAATGAACAGTTTGGTTTAAATCCTGTCTCTGTCACCAACATACTCTATTAGCGCTGACTCATTCTTGAGCCATTCTTGCCTTTGGGTCAGCTGGTGGGATCAAGTCCCTCTCTCGAAATTCGAACCCAAAACTCATGACCGGTATAGCAACACTGAGTGAGTGCTGTACTGCCTGAGCTGATGTCTCTAAGATGTGATGGCAAGTGGAAGTCTTATCTGTTTACTTGGGTGGATGTAGAAGATCCCATGACATTTACTTGGAGAAGATGTGGGGATTATTCCTGGTCTCCTTGGCAATACCTACCCCTTAAGTAACAATTAAAAATAGTTTATTATCACATTACTATTTGTGGGAGCTTGCTGTGTGCAAATTGGCTGCTTTATTCCTTAAAATTCCAACAGTAAGTGCACTCCAAAAGTATTTCCTTGGCTGTTAAATGCTCTGGATTGTCCTGGGGTCTTGAATTATAAATACAAGTCTTTTCTGAATGAGCTGATACAATAGACATTATGCATATTGAGTGAGGCTTTGAAATTCTCACGGGTAAGTGGAAGGGGTTAGCAGAAAGTAATAGATTCCCAAACGCTGCTTTGTTGTTGAATGAGATGTGGCATTGGCTGTTGTTCTGAGTGTAGGTGAATTTCCCAACAGTGAAGAATAAACTCAATTTTTATTTTACCTTTTGTTCCGACAGCTGTTAGCTGGTGTTTGGGCGTTTTTACCAAGTTGGGTTATTACACTGGGTCAGTAACGTACACTGTGACCGGGGAGGAGTGCCTGAAATGGACAGAATTCCCAGACTATGTCCAGCAGTATCCCAACAAGGGTCTTGGTGACCATAACTTTTGCCGCAGCCCGGATGGTGAACCAGTTCCGTGGTGTTTTTACAGGAAGAAAACGGGGTCCATTAGTTGGTCAGAATGTGACTGCAATCACGGTAAACCGTTTGCATTGTTCTTGGTGTTTATTACAGCCACTTCGATGGGGGTTTCAGGGATTTCGGTGGGATCGCACACATGCTAATCTGGGCAAGACTGGAAAATATTATGAAAAGGACAGCTGGCTCTAGGATTCCCAGTTCTCCAAGCAGGGACTTGTAAAAAACTGGGAATCCTAGCTGTGGATAGCTGAAAGGGGCCTCAAAATATACTTGATGAAACAATTAAAATTCACAGGCAGGTTACATGAGTAAAGACTACTTGACTTAATGATGAGGTAGAGAAGGAATGAAAAGGAAGTAAATCCCACTCTCCAGATCCCACTACCATGCAGGATATCCTGTTACTCACACCCACATATATGTGGGTCAGAACCAGCATTTTCGATCCCGTAAGACCATGAGAAACAGGAACAGTAGGCTGTTCGGTCCCTCTAACATTCAGAAGGATCATGGCTGATCCGACATTCCTCGTGTCAAATTTCCCGCCTTTTCCCCATAGCATGTGATTCCCCAACTGATGAAGAATCTATCTGTCTCAGTCCTAAATATACAAAAGGACCCTCCCCGCTCCAGCTCCCGGCGGTAAAGAGTTCCAAAGACTCACAACCCTCTGAGTAAAGAAATTCCTCCTCACCTCAGTCTTAAACTGGTGTCCCTTTACTCTCCCATTAGGGGAGACACCCTCTCAGCATTGACCCTTAAGAATCCTATATAATTCAATGAGGTCACCTCTCACTTTTCTAAACTCCAGTTAGTGGAGCCCCAATCTGTTTAATCTTTGCGTATACGTCAATCCCTCCATACTGGGGATCACCCTAGTGAACATTTTCTGAACCGCCTCCGAGTTAATTCTACAAATGCCTTCGGCCTGAATAACAGAAACACTGAGTGCTGCGGTGACTGCATTTATGTAGCACCGGCAACAATGCTTCAGTGACTCGAGGCCACCTCCACAAGGTCACCGGAGTGAAGCTGCAGTGGTGCTTGTGGAGGTGCCTTTTAGCTGGCTTGAGGAAATTCGCAATGTGGTCCAGAAATGCTGGATACCCAGGAATGCAAAGACAAGATTGACACGTTAGAGCACATGCGGTGGTGGGTTAAGATGCTCAATTCTAGCAAATTGGTCAGGTATTTTGGACACTTGGCTTTCAAACACTTACTTAAACAGGCTCAAAGTATTTTTGATTAATGTAATATGCACCGATTTATTTTGATGAAAGAATAATTACTCTGCAAAGGACAAAAGGCTATTCATAGTTTTCCTGGCTCTTTCAGGTGCCATCCGACTGAGTGGAGGAGCTGGTCAACATGAGGGAAGGGTGGAGTTACTGTACAATGGACAATGGGGCACTGTCTGTGATAAGACCTGGGATGATCGAGATGCCAGTGTGGTCTGTCGTCAGCTAAGCTTGAGGTATGAAATGTTGGAGCGAAACATCCAGCAATTATTCCGAACGTAGTCATTACGATTGTTCCCAACGTTTTATTATGCCACGGATAGCTCTTGGCACCATGCTGCTCAATATTTAATCACTTTACACCCAGTAATTTTATTCCTCCACCGCAGGAGTTGTTCACAGAAAGATTTCATCGCTGGCTGGTTGAGGTGGTGTTGGATTTGTCCCGTTCACACTTCCACGGTTTGAAATGACAAAAGCTCCTTGAAGTTAGGTGAACGCAGTGGCACAGGCAACTGGCCTCGCATTGCATTAGCCAAATGACAGCAGTGTGAAAACTGAAGACTAAGAAAGGAGGCTGTTCATTGCACATTACCAGAGCAGAAGAGCTGAGGTCTGGGAATAGGACTATCTTTTGGCACAAAGCTATGAGACAGCATGGGTAGGGACTAGAAGGGAAGAATTATAAATACTTTACCACAGTCTTTCCTACCAGACAGTCCTAACCTTCAAAACGGTGACTCGAACCTTGATAAACAAGGAGATGAAAGGTTTTCGGGAATAGTCAGGAATAACCATGATCTCATTAAATGGTGAAGTAGGCCCGAGGTTGATATTCTGACTGAACTTAATTAGATCAGAAGGAAGATTGGGAGAATTTATTTAACTTGACAGGTTGTTGCATTCTGTACTGCCCTTAAGGTTTGGCGGAAACATAAATAACAACTGTTGTATGTGAAGTGGCTTCTTTTTAATTAATTCATGTTATGTGGGCAACCCAGGCTGGGCCAGCAGTAACAGCCTATCCCTAATTACCCAGAGGACAGTTAAGAGTCAACCACATTGCTGTGTGTCTGGAGTCACATGTAGGCCAGACCAGGTAAGGATGGCAGTTTCCTTCCCTAAAGGACATTAGTGAACCAGATGGGTTGTTCCAACAATTGACAATGGTTTCATGGTCATCGTTACTTCACACAGAGGGTGGTGGGCGTTTGGAATGTGTTGCCAGCAGAGATGGTAAGAGGCAGGCTTGGTAGATTCATTTAAGATGCGTCTGGATGGGTGGGGAGCAGAAGTATACAGATGCTTAGGAATTGACCAACAGGTTCAGACAGTGCATTTGGATCAGCTCAGGCTTGGAGGGCTGAAGGGCCTATTCCTGGGCTGTAGAATTTCTTTGTTCTTTGTTAGACTCTTAATTCCAGATTTTTTTATTGAATTCAATGCCATGGCAGGATTTGAACTCCGGTCCCCAGGACACATAACTGAGTTTCTGGATTAATTGTCTAGTGATAATACCATCAGACCATTTACACAGAAAACTTTATCTGGCTATGGGAAAAGAGTTGGAATGGAAGTCAAATGGGATATCTCACAAGCACGTGATAGGCTGAATGTCCTCTCTTTCATGCTGTGGGATTCGACGATACACTAACTCTTATGGTGTTTGTCATACTTTGTTCACTCTGTGTTACCAATCATCTTCTGATCTGCAGTTGGCCAACAAATTTAAACTATGATTCATCATATCTCCCTGTTTGAGGTGTTATTGGAATTTCTGGCCCTACTACATGCTCATGATTATATCAGATTTGACCATTTATATTTTCATGGACTTAAATACAAAGAATGGAGTTACATTTCTACAATTGTAGATTAACCAGACTACAATTGAGAGTTGCCTACCATACCCCCTGACCCACTCTTCATAGAATCATAGAATCCCTACAGTGCGGAAACAGGCCATTTGGCCCCAACAAGTCCACACTGACACCCCTCTA
Source organism: Chiloscyllium plagiosum (assembly GCF_004010195.1). Classification (NCBI taxonomy): domain Eukaryota; kingdom Metazoa; phylum Chordata; class Chondrichthyes; order Orectolobiformes; family Hemiscylliidae; genus Chiloscyllium; species Chiloscyllium plagiosum. The sequence continues at coordinate 21,665,541 of NC_057747.1, read as the reverse complement.
AAATGTATCCCACCCAGACCCATTCCCCTACCCTGTTACTCTTGCCTAAGATAAACCTCAAACCTGCCTTTTGAGGCAAAATTTAATCAGTTCCACAATTGGGTCAAGGTATCTAATTTTCTCCTGCTTCTCTGAGATGGCAGGAACAAAACTGTGTGGGGCAGGAACGAAACTCTGCAGTTAATCTCAGTACTGACCCTCCCCTTCTGTACATCTCAGTGACACAAAGGACCCATTCCCTCCCCCTCTGCTTTCTCCTCATTCTTACAGTTGGAGATCTCCTCAGAGATTTGTGAATGCTGTGGGCTGCTCAAAGAAAGTTTCTTCTCGTCTATATTCACAAAACTTATCAGTAACAAGCAAATACTGCACTCAGCAGCCTGGAAGCTAATGGAATCATACTTCATACCAAAGTCAGGATCTTGCCTCCTGGTGATGATGAGAAAATAGTTTGCCCAGTGAAATAATGATGTTGTGCACGCATTGAAGGGCTCAGCTGGCAGCACCTTTTACCTCTGACCCATAAAGTTGAGGGTTCAGGTCCACTCAAGTTATACACGTTAAAGCTAACAATTTGGCAAAGAGCTATGGCAATTCCTGCTAGCTCTTGGGCGACTTAGCGTTTGACCAGGACAGTCCTGGTTTTCCATTAGGTGTCCTGACAATTTCCTAAGGTCAGTTCAAGAGGCCCTGGTTTTGGCCTTTTCCCATTTGGGATTGGATGGTTGGGGGTGGGGTGGGGGAAGGGAATGAAAAATTTGCAAGAAATTTCCTCCCTCTTCCAGTCAGCCCCCATTGCATTACCCTGCCTGCATTGGAACCTGCACTCCTCCCCTTTGGCATTTACGAGAAAGTTGTCATGAGCTTTTTGGCACATTGCTGAGGGTCTGGAGTCACATGTAGGCCAGACCAGGATAAGGATGGCAGTTTCCTTCCCTGAAGGACGTTAGTGAACCAGATGGGTTTTAATGAAAGTCGCCCTTGGTTTCAGCATTAGCCTTAGACCCCTATTTCCAGTCTTTTATTGAATGCGAAAACCACTGAGTTTTGAGAAAATTTGTAGCTCAGGTTGAAGTTCTGGATGTAGGTTTGCTCGCTGAGCTGGAAGATTTGTTTTCAGACATTTCGTCACCATACTTGGTAACATCATCAGTGAGCCTCTGGTTGAGCCTCTGGTGGTGTGGCCCACTTTCTATTTATGTGTTTGGGTTTCCTTGGGTGGATGATGTCATTTTCTTTCATGACATCATTTCCTGTGGTGTCATTTCCTGTTCTTTTTCTCAGGGGTGGTAAATGGGATCCAAGTCAATGTGTTTGTTGACAGAGTTCCATTTGGAATGCCATGCTTCTAGGAATTCTCGCACGTGCCTCTGTTTGGCTTGTCCTAGGATGGATGTGTTGTACCAGTCGAAGTGGTGTCCTTCCTTATCTGTATGTGAGGATACCAGTGAGAGAGGGTAATGATTGGAAGCATGACATTCCAACTGGAACTCTATCAACAAACACATTGACTTGGATCCCATTTACCACCCCCTGAGAAAAAGAACGGAAAAGCATCACTACAGGAAATGACATCACCATAGGAAATGACATCACCAACACAAGGAAAACACAAACACATAAATAGGAAGTGGGCCATACCACCAGTGCTTCATCTGGAGGTTCACTGATAACGTTACCTATATGGTGACGAAACATCTGAAAACGAACCTTCCAGCTCAATGAGCATAACTACACCCTCGAATGCTACCATCTGTCATGGTGGGATTTGAACCTGGAACATTAGCTGAGTTTCTGAATTAATAGTCTAGTGATAAATCCACAAGCCTGTCCTGGAAGGAACATGCCCACCTGCAAGTTCTCTTGGAAATATATCGCCATTCCTTCAGTGTCACTGGGTCAAAATCCAGAAAGTCCCTCTCTAATTATGGGTCTACCTACAGGCACAGGGACTGCGGTGGTTCACGCCCACCTTATCAAGGGGCAATTAGGGACGGAACAATTAATGCTAGCCCAGCCAGCAACACCCACGTCCCTCAAGTGAATTAAAAAACACAATCTACTGAAAAGGGTCGCCAACTCTGGCTGTATGTATTCTGGGAGATGACCCCTGACATTCATCTGCCCCTCCTCTCGGCTCCTGTCTTTAGTGTGTTTAACGTGTCAATCATCGTGGAGCTCCCCTTGCTCAGCGGTTCTCAGTGCTGACTTATGTAAATCTCGTTGCTCTAGTTACGTCAATGGTTCATTTTAAATCGCTTTATACGTATCTATTAACGCTCCGAATGGGTAGGTAGTGAAGATGGGTGATCAGAGCGTGTCACAGATCAGTGTGGGATCCTCATGAAATGACAGTACAGGCCAGAGCAGCTGAATAGACCTTTCCAGTTCCTACGTGTACTTAGGTTAGAGGAACCTGAACACGCATTAAGGAGTTCTCTCTTGCTCTTTGTCTTGGCATTATGGGGGAAAGTGAGCAGGGTGGCACGGTGGCTCAGTGGTTAGCACTGCTGCCTCACAGCACCAGGGTCCCAGGTTCAATTCCAGCCTCAGGTGACTGTCTGTGTGGAGTTTGCACATTCTCCCATTGTCTGCGTGGGTTTCCTCTGGGTGCTCCAGTTTCCTCCCACAGTCCTAAGATTGCAGGTCAGGTTAACTGGCCATGCTAAATTGCTCAGAGGGAAATGGTTCTGGGTGGGTTACTCTTCGGAGGACTGGTTGGACCGAAGGGCCTGTTTCCACACTGTAGGGGATCTAATCTAAACATACTCGAGGGACCCAAGCAGGTAATTTTGTCTGGATGCGATTCCGTTAGCTGCCCTGTGATTGTCTCCAGGATCACAATAATCTGAGGAAATGTTATCTGATGCATCAAGGAGCAGTCTATTTATTTATCAAATCTACAAAATGAACATAATTTCCATTTCACGATATTTTTTGCTCCTTGATTAACATCTGGGTTAAATTTCTACACTATTTTGTCAGTCATTAATCTGTTTATTTTTAGAAATGTAATGACTGCATTAAAATTACACAAATGTGATTACTGGCAAACTAACAATAATTCACAGAGGAAATTCATCTTCAAAACATGTGCCATGAGTAATTCCACTTGAAATAACCCTCTTGTCAACTTTCTCCTTCCTGTTTTTCTTCTCCTTCTTTTCAATCTTCTTTCTCCTCCTTCCCACTCTTCCGACTCCTGCTTCCATCCTCTCTTTTTCCCACGGCAACCTCGTAACTCTTACTTTCCTCCCCATCCCCTCCTCTTTGGACACTTGTGTCCACAGTGAAATAGGTGTGGCCAAGAAGAATTCATTGTTCGGCCCTGGATCAGGTCCCATTCATATGGACGGAGTTCACTGTCGAGGTGACGAAGCCGCCTTGCTACAATGTCGAAACAGCACATTAGCGCGTGGAACTTGCAGACATGACAATGGTGCAGGGGTCGTGTGTGGACTTCCAGAAGGTAAACGTCAGAAGTAAACTCTTCAGCAAATTTAAACAGGAATTTGCAAATGAAAAATGCCATGATTATTGTTAAATGTCTATTGTACACCCAGCTGGTGTCACTACTGAACAAGTCAGATCCCAGATGAAATCTGACTTGATACTAAATGTAGAAATGCAGTTTGATAGATCTTAAAACACACACATCAAAACAAGGCCACATCTATTCCCCAGCAACATGACTTGCCAACATTATAAATCCAGAGACCCTTTTATATAAAATCTTCAGTTTAACTTCAGAAAGCTTTTACAAGTATGCTGCCAGGGTTGAGAGTTTGAGCTATAGAGACAGGCTGAAGAGGCTGGGGCTGTTTTCCTTGGAGTGTTGGAGGCTGAAGGGTGACCTTATAGAGGTTTATAAAATCACGAGGGGCATGGATATGGTAAATAGACAAGGTCTGTTCCCTGGGGTGGGGGAATCCAGAACTAGAGGGCAGAGATTTAGGGTGAGAGGGGACCTAAGGGGCAACTTTTTCACGCAGAGAGTGGTGTATGTATGGAATGAGCTGCCAGAGGAAGTGGTGGAGGCTGGTACAGTTACAATGTTTAAAAGGCATCTGGATGGGTATATGAATAGGAAAGGTTGAGAGGGATATGGGCCACATGTTGGCAAATGGGGCTAGATTAGTTAAGGTTGGCATGAATGAGTTGGATGGAAGGGTCTGTTTCCCTGCTGTATATCTCAATGGTTCTGTGACTCTATAAGTTAAGCTGTTCCTTAAAGAGACATTTCCATAAGCCTCATAAGGCTCATGTTGTCTGCAGTGTCACACAATGTAGCGATGAAGTTGCATGAATTATAGAATCATACAGTACAGGAGATGCTCTTTGGCCCATCAAGTCTGTACTGCCAAAAGTATGTTATCACTTACATTTGATCCACTTTCCAACACTAGACCTTGAATGTTACAACATTTCAAATGCTCATCCAAGAGCTTCTAAAGGCTATGGAGATTTCTGTCTCAATGCTCCTACCAGGCAGTGCATTTCAGAGCTCCAATACCTTCTGATAAATGTTTTTTTTCCTCAAATCCTCTCTAAACTTTCCGTTTTCCACTTTAAAACAATGCCCCCTTCCCTTGTCATAGATCCTTCAACTATGGGTAACAGCTGTTTTCTATCTACCCTGTCCATGCCCTTTATAACCTTAAACACCTCTATCAGGTCCCCCCTCAACTTTCTCTGCTCCAAAGAAAACAACCCAAGCTGATCTCTCTTCATCGCTAAACTGTTTCATTCCAGGCAACATTCTGGTGAATCTCCTCTGCAGTGCAAGCACATCCTTCCTATAGTGCAGTGACCAGATCTCCAGTTGTGACCGAACCAAGGTCCTCTACAACTCCAACATGACCTCCCCGCTCTTATAATCTGTGCCTCAACTGGTAAAGGTGTGATCTGTATGCCCTCTTAACTATGCTACTAACCTGTCCAGCTGCCTTCAGGAATCTGTGGACAAGTACCCAAAGACCACTCTAGTCCCCTGTGGGGTGGCATGGTGGCTCAATGGTTAGCGCTGCTGCCTTACAATGCTAGGAACCCAGGTCTGATTTCAGCCTCAGGTGAATGTCTGTGTGGACATTGCACATTCTCCACCCGACAAGCCTTGCGTTGGAGAGATGTTGCTGAATTATATCCTGCGCTGAAGGACAGTTATCTCACTTTTCCACACTTTCACAAAACTCTTTTGAGTTCAAGAGAGTACTCAATGAATGACAAGGCTTTAGGAAGCTCAGAGGAATCGTAGAATCTGAACAGTGTGGAAACACACCATTCAGCCCATCAGGTCCACAGTGACCCACTAAAGTGCACTGTCACTCAGACACAATCCCAGCTCCCTACCTTATTGCTGTAAAGACCACTTCTACATGGGTTTCCTCCCACAATCCAAAGATGTGCAGGTTAGATGGATGGGCCACAGGAAATTCAGAGTTACAGGGATACGGTAGGGGGCTGAGCCTGGGTGGGAGTGCCCTTTGAAGGGTCGGTGTGGACTTGATGGGCTGAATGGCCTGTTTCCACACTGTAGGGATTCTGAGGTTGCTAGTGTGTTGCCGTTCATTGAACTCAAAGAATTTTGTGAGAGTTTGGAAAAGTGGACTGGCTGTTCCTCAGCACAGCATAACATTTGGTGGCACTTCTCCAACTCAAGGCCCATTGGGTGGAGTAATTGGACACACAATACTCACCTCTCTAAGCCATAACCACCAACGTGGCTTGGAACTGGAGCAGCCTAGTCTTCTTATCATGGTGTTTCAGTGCAAATGTCAGACAATAGTCATTGCAGAATGAACTGAAGTATCACTTTACATGCTCTTGTCTTGTTTCTTTCAAGTGCAGGTTCAGTAACGCCCATCCGTCTGGTTGGAGGGAAAGAGGACAATGAGGGCCGTCTGGAGGTCTTCCATGGTGGGGAGTGGGGCACTGTGTGTGATGACCACTGGGACGATTTGGACGCAGAAGTTGTCTGTAGACAGTTAGGTTTAAGGTAGGATCAGTAGAAGTATTACCTTTGTCCAAATGAAAGCAAAATACTGCAGGTGCAGCAATCCAAAATACAGAAAGTGCTGTAGAAACTCAGCAGGTCTAGCAGCACTGGAGGAGAGAGTTAACGTTTCAAGTTGGTTGGCTCAGTCAGCTGGACGGCTGGTCTGCAATGCAGCATGAGATCAATTCTCGCACCGACTGAGGTGACCATGAAGGACTCTCTCTCTCAACCTCTCCCCTCACCTGAGGTGGGATGACCCTCGGGCTAAACCACACCCAGCCATCTCTGGGTGGCTCAGTGGTTGGCACTGCTGCCTCACGATGCCCAGGTCCCGGGTTTGATTCCAGCCTCAGGTGACAGTCTGTATGGGGTTTGCACATCCTCCCTATGTCTGCGTGGGTTTCCTCCCACAGTCTGAAGATATGCAGGTTAGGTGAATTGACTGTGGGGAAAGTGTGCGGGCTAGGTGGGTTCTGACCTGTTACACCCCAGTACAACACCAGCACCTCCATATCATCTACGACAGGACAACAAAGCAGTTTCTCTCAATTTGTTCTGTGCCGCAATGTGCAAACTGCCTTAGAAACTATTAAAGCGAAGTAGTGTCAGCCATTCAGGCTTGATTCATTGTGGTTGATCTGTACTTGAACCTCACTGACCCATCATGACAATCTGCTAGTTTTACTGTCCCTGTGCTTCAGTTGATCTATCCTCAGCAGAATTCTGTCGCCTATCTACTTTTCAATAACTAAATATTAAAATGATATGAACGGTGGGCTATGGTACAGAAGCAATTACAGAAAGTGGTTAGAATCATAATGGATTTTCTAGACTACTGGTGCGTGAAACCAAAGTATTTATTTTCTTGATCTATTCATCTATTTAAAAAAAACCCATAATAGTTTCTCAAGATTTGCAGTAAACTTAATGATGCATACTCACTGGATAACATTCATGTAATGTTCATTGTGGAGTTGTTTAAAACTAACATCTCAACAACAAAACGGATGAAAAAACAAGAAGGTCACCAGCATTGGCAGTTCCTGTTTGATGATTCAGAAGGATTTAACTCAGGGTTGGCTTCAGTCAGTTGAGAATCCCACTACAACCTTCACACAGGCCCGGCCTACATAACCACCTCTAAGGAGAAGGGCTGAAGAAGGGCTTATGCCCGAAACGTCGATTCTCCTGTTCCTTGGATGCTGCCTGACCTGCTGCGCTTTTCCAGCAACACATTTTCAGCTCTGATCTCCAGCATCTGCAGTCCTCACTTTCTCCCCGTATGTGAATTATGGTTAAGTATGTACATGTCAAGGGCATTACTTGGGTTTTGTTTCAGTACTTACAAAGAGACACTTTGTGGAACTGTATGTGGTTAAATTAGGAGGTGTGTATGTGCCGTGTTTCATTCTGTTAGTAAATGAAAAGGTAAAGTCACCATAGTCCCATGGCAGAGATGGTGGTTTAACCTGGGGGTCACAACACCTCAGGTAAGGGGAGGGGCTGAGAAGGAGAATCCGTCAGGGTTTCCTCAGTCAGTATGGGAATTGAACCCAAAACTGTTGGAATTACTCCACAGTGCAATCTAACTATCCAGTCAACTGAGCTAAGCTTAACACTACATTAGGTAAGCCTGATTCTACTACCATTCTTGGCGACTTGGGTTATAAACCTGTCTGTCCCAGAGAGATGGCAATGATGTGTCACTTGATGGTCAGGATCTGAATGCTGGTGGAATCCAACTGAAACTCTCTCCAGTCCCTTGCATTGTGCAGTGGCAGGGGACGTAGGCTATTTCCACCGGGTGTTGGAAACACAAAGTTTATTTTGTTGGCTAGGAGTTATGTTCTTTCTCCTCTTGACCTTCAAGAACCTAAGAACTAGTAGCAAGAGCAGGCTATTCAGCCCTTTGAAAATGCTGTTCCAACCAGTAGGATACTGCAGTTGGGGAGAAAGTGAGGACTGCAGATGCTGGAGATCAGAACTGAAAATGTGTTGCTAGAAAACCGCAGCAGGTCAGGCAGCATCCAAGGAACAGGAGAATCGATGTTTCGGGCATAAGCCCTTCTTCATTCCTGAAGAAGGGCTTATGCCCAAAACGTCGATTCTCCTGTTCCGGATACTGCTGTTGGCCTTGCTTCCATTTTCCAAACTTTCAACATACCCCTGGAGTCCCCTATACTTCAGAAAGCTGTCTATCTTAGCCTTGAACATACTCAATGACGGCGAAGGAAGAGAATTCCAAAGCTTCGTGACCTTTGACAGGAAGAAATTCCTTCTCATTTTCATCTTGAATGACAGACCCTTTATTCTCTGAAGCTGCACCTACTAGTTCTAGATTCCCCCAGGATAGGGAGCATCTTCTGAGCATCTACACCTTCAAACCCTGTCAGAACCTTCTATGTCTCAATAAGATCACCCCTCACACTTCGATACTCCAGTGAGTACAGGTCACCTGCTTAACCTGGCCTGATAAGGCACCACTTGCATCCCAGGAACCAGGCAAGTGAATCTTCTCAGAACTGCTTCCGATCCAGTTAAGCCTTCCTTAAGTGGGGAGGTAAACACTTTACACAGTACTCCCCAGGTGCAATTTCATTTAGAGAGGATCATCCAAAGAAATAAAATAATGATTTATTCACCTGGGCGTTTGCTGACTCCAATGTTTGCTGGACACTTAGGTACTGGACACTTTTGGTGCATCTCTGGGTGAAGCTTTTGATAATTGAATAGTGTTGTTGGACCCCAATATCTCCACCTTCCAAATATATTAGTGGTTCAAATGTCAGGAGGGTGGGAATGCTAATAAATGAAGTGGACTCCACGTGGCTGCCGTTTTAATTGGTCTCTTCTGTTGTGTCATTCACACCTTGATCAGGGTTCAAGTCAAATCAAGCTCTTTAATCAGAAACTTCTGGAGAAACTCAACAGGTCTGGCAGCATCTGTGGAGAGAAAGCAGAGTTAACATCTTGGGTCCAGTGACCCCTCTTTATATGGGGCGTAGCTTGGTTCGCTTGGATGGCTGGTGTGCAATGTAGAGTGACGTTAACAGAGTGGGTTCAATCCCCACACTGACTGAGGTAGCCATGAAGGAGTCTCCATCTCAACCTCTCCTCTCACCTGAGGTGTGGTGACCCCTAGGTTAAACCATCACCAGTTGTCTCTCTCGAGTGGGACAGAGGTGATTTTACTTTTACTTTGCAATTCATAGAATCGCGACACTATGTAAGTAGGCCATTTGGCCCATCAAGTCCACATTGACCTTCTGAAGGGCATCCCACCCCCTACCCAACATTTCCCATGGCTAATCCACATAGCCTGCACATCCCTCACCACAATGGATAATCCACCTCGGCTACACATCATTGGACTGTGGGAGGAAACCCACATGGGCAGTGTGCAAATTCCACACAGACAGTCGCCCAGAGGAGTATTCAAACCCAGGTCCCCGGTGCTATGAGGCAGCAGTGCTAACCACTGAGCCATCATGCCACCCCAAACGATGACCAAAACTACAGAACAGCTAAACACCCGGGAGATGCAGATGGGAATGTTACAAACTTTGTGCCTCTTGTACCCAGGTGAATCTTTGTTTCTTTCTCTCCATAGTGGCACTGCCAAGTCCTGGATGTTGTCCCACTTTGGTCACGGCTCTGGTGTAATCCTATTGGATGATGTTGAGTGCACTGGCAATGAGCTGCATTTGGACGAATGTAAGAAAAGCAACTGGAGACAGCACAACTGTGAGCATGCAGAAGACGCTGGTGTCTCCTGCAACCCATACGCAGGTAGACTATCCCAGTGTTTCTCGCGCTACTTTCGAAGTTTCAATCAAGAGGGAAGAGTGGCTGCTTGACCCCCATCAAATAATAAAACCTCCAACTTGTCCATTAGTGTCCACTGTCACAACCAGGTCATGTTAGCTGGCCATTCATCATGCTGAGAGTTCTGCGGCTCAGGATTGTTGCTGCTACATTGTAATGGACCTTTACTTCCAAAGTAATGAAATATGTGAGAGATATGTTAACGTGAGTGCAAGCTCTCATCCTTTTCCCCACTCCTCCACCCTTGGTCTGCGTCCCTTTCTGTTTAAACTAAACGATGTGTTCACTGGATGATCTCTGCAGATGGTGCTATCCGACTGATTGGAGGCCGGGACTCCAGCGAGGGGAGGTTGGAAATCTATCGCAATGGAGCCTGGGGTACAGTGTGTGATGACAGATGGACTGACATGAACGCTCGGGTGGTTTGCAGGCAGCTTGGATTCAGGTAACTTTCTGCAGGCCTTATTTCATACAGTGATACGGCACGGGAGGAGGCCATTCAGCCCACTGTGCTTGTGCTAGATCTTGGAAAGAGCCCCACCCCTACTGTTGTCTCAATGGTAGCTCACTTGATCACTCTGAGGTTCATCTTTTCTTTCTGAGGTTGTGCTTTCAAATCCCTCACCAAGTTCCAAAACACCTAGACTTATACTGCCAGAATCACAAAACATGCTACAGTGCCGAAAGTCCTGGTCTGCCCTGTCTTGGTCATTGAGCATCATTAACTCGTTCAAATCTCCTGCTTGTTCCTCATGGCCTTACACATCATTTCTATTGAATGGTTAACCCTCTTGAATGGCTGAATTGAAGCTGCCTCCACCACAGATCCAGGCAGTGCATTCCAGACCCGAACCACACACTGTATGAAAAAGCGTCTCCTCACTTCACCCTTTCTTCTTTTGTACATCACTATAAATCTTTTTTAAAAACTTGAAAGAGTTTAGAAAAAGATTTACAAGGATGTCGCCAGGGTTGGAGGGTTTGGGTTATCTAACGGGGCAACTTTTTCACATTGAGGGTGTGTATGGAATGAAGAAGTGATGGAGGCTGGTACAGTTACAACATTTGAAAGGCATCTGGGTGAGTACATGAATAGAAAGGGTTTAGAGGGATATGAGCCAAATGTAGGATATCTGGTCGGCATGGATGAGTTGGACCAAAGGGTCTGTTTCCGTGCTGTACATCTCTATGACTCTATAAGTAACATCTTTTATACAAAACTATTAAACCAAAGCTCCATCTGCTGTCTGAGATAGACATAAAAGATGTTGTGGCTTTGAAGAAGAGCAAAATAGTGTTCTCTGGTGTCTTGGCCAGTAAGTATCTGGAAAATTAGCATCACTCAAAATAGATGATCATGGTATTAGTGGGAGTTTGCAGTAGGCTAATTGGTTAACAACTTTGCTACACTACAACTGTGACTGCTCTTCTGGAGTGCTCCATTGGCTGGTAAACAATTGCTCTCCTGTAAGAAGTGCTGGGTAAGTGGAACACTCTTCTTTTATAAGAAGGGTACCACAAGCACATAGAAAGTGGTGGACAGGTTTTAGTTACTGGCCTTGTGATATCTTATGTATAACAGTATACACACCCTCTACTTCACTCAAATACCATGTATAAAAGCCAGATAGGTTAGTCGGGGAAGGCATGAGACAAGCAAAGGAGGAAAGAAAATCCTGAAAAAGAAATTGAAGGGATTTGACAAAGAGCCATAGAGCCATATAACACAAAAACAGACCCTTTGGCCCAACCAGTCCGTGTTGAACATAATCCCAAACTAAGCTAGTCCCACTTGCCAGCTCCTAATCCATATCCCTCCAAACCTTTCCTATTCATGTTCTTATCCAAATATCTTTCAAATGTTCTAATTGTGCCTACATCCACCACTTCCTCAGGAAGCTCATTCTACACCTGAACCACCCTCTGTGTAAACACGTTGCCACTGGTGTCTTTTTTAAATCTCTCTCCTTTCACCTTAAAAATGTGCCCCTGCATCTTGATATCCCCCATCCTAGAGAAAGACACCTACCATTAACCCCTCATTATTTTATGAACCTCTATGTTGTAGATAGGTTCAGAAAGAACACTCTTGACAACAACTTCAACTGTACACACTAAAATATTTTAACAGCGTCACATGGGAGCGTACAGAACTGTTCAGAGCTTTAAAGAACTGACTGGTGGTTTATAACAGAGAGGGGTGAACTCCTGTAGTGACATCTTGGTATCTTGAAGGGATTGCAGTCTGAATTCAAAGTTGCTCATTTAAAATTAACTTTAACTGAAGTCATGTTAGAAAACAAATGAACTGAAATGGATTAATTTGTGCACAATAATCTGATTTTTTTTCCGCCACCAAATGGTTTATAAGCATTTTAGGATTTGACTGCAGTGAACCCTGCTCCCCTTTTGCTATTGCCTTTGTTGAGATTGTATTTTGCAGCTCTCAGTGACTTGTGATTATCATTGACCAGTGGCCCAGGGATTGTGGCACCAGAGGCCAGGTTTGGTCAAGGGACTGGCTTCATACTCCTGGATGAGGTGGTTTGTACAGGGACTGAACTGAACCTCCTAGGTTGTGCTCGGAGCAACTGGGGTCAACATGACTGCTCACACCACGAAGATGTGGGCGTGATGTGTGCACAGCAAGAGACCAACAAAATAAGCGAGTCCAGTATAGGTAAGCAACAAACTGTTTCCCATTAAACATTCGACAGGGACGCTGGTTCAATGCATAATGAGAGAACTTTTTTTCTTTAATAGGATGGAGATATTTGTTACCTCTATTTACCCTTGATACCCTACTGTGTGGAAACAGGCCATTTGGCCCATCAAGTCCACACCAACCCCCCGAGGAACATCCCATCCAGACCCATTCCCCAACCCTGCACAATTTAGCATGGCAAATCACCGAATATGCACATCTTTGGACTGTGGGAGGAAACCCACACAGAAACAGGAGAATGTGCAAACTCCACACAAAAAGTCACCCAAGGCTGGAACTGAACCCGGCTCCCTGGCGCTGTGAGGCAGCAGTGCTAATCACTGATCCACCACACTGCCCTGATTTAGAGGGGATCATAGGTATAGGGCAAAGCGGTGATGAAATGTTGCAGATGCCCTGAAGGAAGGTGTCAAACACGACGTGAAGGCTCCATATGCGGAGCTCCTCAGAACTGCCTGATGGATTCCATTTACAGCCATGCTTGTTCTGTGACTGTTTACGGTGTGTTCACAGGGCCAGCTATCCGCCTTGTGGATGGAGAGAACAGCAAAGAGGGGCGTGTGGAGGTGTATCTGGACGGAGAGTGGGGCAGTGTCTGTGATGACGGTTGGACAGATAGGGATGCGAGAGTTGTCTGCAGGCAGCTGGGTTACAGGTGAGTCAAGGAGCATGAGCATTATTCAACAGTCAATGAGCTCTCCAAATGTTTGAATCCAAGACATGGCTAAATTCAGAAATCTAAGTAATGCATTGACGATTGAATTATGTTCCACTGCCAGAGTAATTATCCTGGAATTACAATTGCTGCTTTGTGGATCTTGGTGATCCATAGTTCCAGAACCGGTAGTCATTGTGTCAGCATGCCAATGGGGGAATATTGTTCAGCTATGACTCTTTCTTTCCTCATTCTTTCTCTGGATGTGGGTGTCACTGGAAAAACCAGCATTTATTGTCCATCCCTAATTGCCCTTGAAATGCATTGCTTGATAGAGTCACTTCAAGGAATAGTTTAGTGTCAACCATGTTGCCATTGGCCTGGAGTCAGATGTAGGTCAGATTGGGTTAGGGTGGCAGATTTCCTTCCCTCGATTGCATTTCTTGAGCAGGACCTCTTGTGGACCAAGGTGGGCCTTTGTGTTCATCGTTGCAAATGACTGAAAATATCAAATTGCTAACAGGAAGATCAGCAATCCAGGGAATGTCAGAACCTAAGGATGAAGCAACATTGGAGAGGAAATAAAGTCAAATTAGATACAGGAAAGAGGAGAAGGATTGAAGCAACGGAGAGGCAGACCAGGAAAGAAAAGTAAGAAAGATTTAATAAATGATTAATAAACTCTAGCAACAACTTACCACCTGCAGGACTGAGATTTCACAATTTCAATCATTTATTTTCTGGACCTTGAAGGCTGAGTTCCATACTAGGTCAATAAATCCAATAATTAGCAAGATCACTTTGACACAAAACAACACTTCTATCGCAAATCCATCAATTCCCTAAAACTACTGGGAAGCTTGACAGCAGTTTTCAGGAGACTAATCATTGGCTGGCCCCCAACTACCCAGAAATCTGTGGCAATGTGTCATGCACACTCTCCAATTCCATACCATAAATCCCTGGGTCCTTTACACAGTAATGGTGCCACGTTGTTATAATTGTCTTCATTTCCCCAGCAAGTTCCAAACTGTTCTATAACAGATAGATCCAGAGAAAGATATTTCAGTTACATTACCACAGAGGCATTGAAAATAGGTACAAGAGTAGGCCATTCGACCCTTTGAGCCATACAATATAATCATAACTTAATATCCTGTTCCTGCTCTCTCCCCATAGCCTTTGATCCCTTCAGTCCTAAGAATTGTGTCTAATGTTTAGCTGCATTATTGGACAATATTTATGAAGTCATAGAGATGTACAGCGAGGAAACAGATCCTTCGGTCCCACTCGTTCATGCCGACCAGATATCCAAACCTAATCTAGTCCCATTTGGCAGCACTTGTCCCATATCCCTCTAAACCCTTCCTAGTCATATACCCATCCAGATGTCTTTTAAATATTGCAATTGTACCATTCTGTGTCCCATTCTTTATTCTGTTTTTCTGATAAGTGACACTCGAACTGGGACCATCACTTTGTGTCATGTAACTCAACATGTCACATCTGTGATAGACTGAGTAAAAGTTGAGGGTCCTGTACAAGCAGACGTCAGGGATAAATGGTATCATAGCCAGCCACATCCTATAAATGAATACAAGTGAAGATAGAGGATAAAGTGCAGGTGAAGCTTTGAGAGTGAGGGTTATGAGGATCAGTTAGTCAGGGAAGCAGAGATGAATGTCAACATATAGGACTAAGTTTGATGGGTGTTTAAATAGATGGGATTCAAGGAATTCAGGAATAAAGGGATTATCAAGAATGATACTGAGTGCGCCTGGTCCTAATTGACCAGAAATTTGTGGCAATGTGCCCACACTGTCCAATTCCATGGATCCTTTACACAATAATGGTGCCACGTGTTTTATAATTGTCTTCATTTCTCCAGCAATTTTAAAACCACTCTATAACAGATCCAGAGAAAGATATTTCACTAACATTACATAGAGACATCGAAGAATGAGAAATAGTTTCATTGAACCATATAAAATTGTTCAAGTGTTTGACAGGGTCAGTAGGGAGAGGCTGTTTCTCCCTGGGCAGGGAACCTCTGACTAAGGAGTCATTGTTTCAGGTTCTATTTTGTATAACTGTTGGGGAGGATTCTCTCTGTTGGCTGTGTCCTTGTTGATGGTGGAGAAGTTAAGATCACTGCCATGGTACTAGAACATAGCTATTTCAGCCCAATTGGTTCATGTTGATGTTTATCCTTCACATATGGCCATAGCCCTAATTTTCAAATAGCTATTCTATTCCAGAGGAACCTGAAAGAAGATTTTGGCCCCTTAAACCTCCTCTGCCATTTAATACCATCATAGCTGATCCTGTCCCGGAGTTTTACTTTCTCACCTAGTCCTCATATCCCCCTTTGCTTTTAGAATCCACAAGTCAATCTTCACTTGAATATATTGATCCACGGCTCTCTGGGAAAGTGATTTCTGAAGATCCTGAATGAGGAAGGTTCACCTTAGCTGAGGACTAAATAGACAACCCTTTACACTACAACCATGACTCCCTCGTCTGAGATTCCCTGCCGAGGGAATAACAGCACCTCCCTATTGACCCTGTCAAACCCTTGAGCAATTTTCTATGTTTCAATGAAATCACTTCTCATTTTTCAAAATTCCAATGAGTATAAGCCCATTCCACATCATCCTTGATATTCCCTTTATCCATTCCTAAATTCCTTGAATCCCATCTTTTTAAACACCCATCAAACTTAGTCCTATATGTTGACATTCATCTCTACTTCCCTGACTTACTGATCCTCATAACCCTCGTTCTCAAAGCTTCTCCTGCACTTTATCCTATATCTTCACTTGTATAAGGTGTGGCTGGTGTTAACTAGGCCACCATCTATCCCTAATTGCCCCAAAGAAGGTGGTAGTGAATGACATTTTGAACTACATGCAATCCTTGTGGCATAAAGTCAGCCGCAGTCCCTAGAGGGAGGGAAATACCTTGTTTCTGAGGTTTTTGTGAAGATCTGTGGTTTGGGTTGTGGGTGAGGTAGTTGGTTGGCTTACTGAGCTGCTGAGTGGTAGTGTAGATTGCACATAGAGTCTATCTCTCTGTGTTTGTTGATGGCCTTTTTGGTTGAAAACTAGGCTTCCAAGAGCTCTCTGGCGTGTCTCTGGTTGGCTTGTCCTAGGATAGTAACTTTGTCATAGTTGAATTGTGTACAGAGATGAGTGACAATGGATCATGTCGTTCAGTAGCCAATTGGTGTTTGTGAAGTCAGACGGCTAGTTTTCTTCCTGTTTGTCTGATGTAATGCTTTTTGCAGTTGTCGCAAGGGATTTTGTATAGAACCTTGGTCCTGCATGCTGTGGGTTTGGGATCCTTAGTCCTGGTAAGTAGTTGGCATAGTGTGGTTGTTGGTTGGTGTGTTACCATAACGCATAGAGATAGACCCAGTGTACAAACCGCGGCGATGAAGACCCAAAGTGACACTCACCCCAACAGACTGGACCCATAAAAACCATGTGGGACAGAACAACAGCATCTCACAGAAGTCACTCTGATGTTACCCAGCATGGTAATGAAACATCTGCACAATAACCCAGCAGCTTGGCGAGTTAACAAACAACATCACCTTGCTTCTGATTTTCTCTCCAATCTCCTGCTTCTGAATACTTAATAACTGGGATTTCCTCAGGGTCTCTCCCATTAAAGTTAAAGTCACCATAGTAAAACGACTGGTGGTAGTTTAACCTGGGGGTTACCACGCCTCAGACAAAGGGGAGAGGTTGAGGAAGAGAGTCCTTCATGGTAACCTCAGGTAGAGTGGGAATTGAACTAATGAAGTTGGCGTTCCTCTGTGTTAGAAACTAGCTAACTGATCCCTTGTCCCTGATTGGATAGCAACCAGTGGAAACCATTTTTATTGGGTTGCTCATTTGGGATTTCTGTTGAAGTTGTATCAGCCAATCCTGGCACCCCGCCACACTCCTGGAGAGAAAAAGCAAGTGACATCTTCTATCTACCTCAATCTATCCCACAGTTTTATCACCCCTTAAAGCCCTCAGTTCCAACAAGAAAAGTCTCATTTTTCCTTTGTCTAAACTGATCACAATTGCCTGACTGAAGGGAAGGTTTTGGTGATGTATTAAGAGCAAAGAACCTTACAGCACAGGAACAGGCCCTTTGGTCCAGATCTGCGCCGATCCAGATCCTCCATCCAACCCTGCCGCCTATTTTCTAAGGATCTGTATCCCTCTGCTCCCTGCCCATTCATGTATCTGTCTAGATACATCTTAAATGACACTATCATTCCCGCCCCTTCCACCTCTGCTGGCAACGTATTGGTGTATTGGTAACTGGGCTAGTGAACCAGAACCTCAGTGATTCATCATGAAGTAGAAGCACTCTGAAAGCTAGTGCTTCCAAATAAATCTGTTGGATTATAACCTGGTGTATGATTTTTAATTTTGCGCACCCCAGACCAACACGGGCATCTCCAAATCATGACACCATGGGTGTATGGGTTTGAGTCCCACTATGATACATGGTTAAATTTGAGTTCACCAAAGAGCTCGCCTCATGGTGTTAATTGCCATCAGTACCTCCCTAGTTCACAGAAATCCTGTTAGGGAAGGAAATCTATTAGCCTACATGCAACTCCAGACCCTCCAGCAATGACCCTCTAGGAAATCCGGGACGGGCAGTAAATGTTGCCCTAGCTCACATCATCCACATCCCATGAACAAATATATTTTAAAGGTCCTGCATCATTTATCTCTTTAAACCTGTTCAGCGTTCAATGAGACGCTGCCTGATCTGGATTTTGACTCCTTGTTTCTACAACACGTGATAACGAAAATCTATCGAGCCCAGTTTTAAAAATTTCAAAAGCCCCTCAGCCCCCAGCCTCTGTAATGACTGCAGCATTTTTGGAGGAGTTGAGGGTAATCCAGATTTCCGCATCTCTTTGTATAAAAGAAAATCAATTAAGAAAGGCTGAGTTTAAATTTTAATGTTCTACTGCTCCCCACCCACCCAACTGCAGAGACATTTTCCACCATGTGTAGATGTTTCCCTAATCGCTATGTGCTGATGCAGTCAGAAACATCAATAGAAGATCTCCTGCATGGAAATCTTTCTTGTATGCTTGGGGTAAGCATCCACGCTGTGGCCAAAGGATTTCTGCCATCTCAAGACCCCAGCCATTAGTTGCAGAGGGAAAGACTGGCAATGAGAGGACTCCTTCTCTTACAGCGGCCAGTCCAAAGCCAGAACAATGGCCTATTTCGGGGAGGGCCACGGACCTATCCATTTGGACAATGTAAGGTGCACCGGCCATGAGAACTCCCTGGATGAGTGTGGCACCCCTGGTTTTGGAATCCATAACTGCTGGCACGGGGAAGATGCAGGAGTTATCTGTGATTATAAGGAGGATGCACTCGAGGAGCTGAGCAGCGGCGGTGAGTACTGACTGACACTGACGGGTAAGAGGGATAAGCTTATTTAAAGTCTGGAGGGAGAGAAATGCAGTGGTTTTTGTGGAGGCTTGTCCCAAGCAGCTCCGTGACTCGGGACTCTGTTCTCTATGGTCTGTTCCCTGGGACACACAAACATTGACTGCGCCTGGAGGACCATCAACTCAGTGAAAGACGCTCTTTGGTCTGCCTGAAAGTTGTTGGTCTTCCAGGGCAAGGAGTTGACCTCGACTGAGTGGCACAGACTGGCACATTCCGAGGTCCAGGAATACGTGCTGAGGGACGCACTAAAGGTTGGGGCAGCTGCTGCCAAGGCGCAGAGGGGAAAGACCACTGTCTGAGGGCTTCCTGCTTAAGGTAAATGGGGATCTGTTCAGTTATTGGACCCTCCTAGTGCCTCCAATGCATGTAAATATAGTCTGGTTCAAGTAAGAGGGTAGAGTCAAACTCCAGTATTTGTTTACTTCTGCGATAAGCTACTGTCCAGAATTGAACTGCGTTTGTGACTATGTGTGTGCTGATATATATATTTTTTTTGTGAATAAAGTGTATTTTTGAAATTTAAAAGAAACACTAAGATGTATTTCTTGGTAACTTTGATCGAGATATTTCAGTCAGTCCACAATTGGTTTTGGTGGAAGTTTGACACAGAGAAATGTCATTCAGTGGTTCAGCTTAAATTTTAATCAACTTTGTTTGGGGATGTTTTCGGTTCTTTGCCTGCAGTCTGTGGCCTCCGTTTGATGAACCATCGCAGAAAGCGTATTATTGGTGGAAATAAGTCAATCAGGTAGGAATTGAAAATAATATTTAAATCAACACCTTGCTGAGCCCAGGAAGCCACTGATAACCTGAGTTTAGAACGGAATGGTTTTCAATTCTTGATAAACTTTAAATAAAGGGAAATGAATAATTCTGTAGATTATTTAACCTTCCTACTAGATCACCAGAAAATGTAATTAATTTTGTGCTTGCTTGATGAAGTTTTAAATGATTGGAATCATTTTCTGTGGAGAAAGTTTCAGGAGCGAGGCTGTTATGGAATTATTAATAGATGGGGTTGACTCTCACAGGATTTATGAAGAAATTAGAGATGTCTTATGGAGAGAGGTAGAGGGATTTAAGTGCACATTGATGGGTAGCAAACATGATACCTTGATCCATCAATTAACCCTTTGTCTTTCTGAGGCTTCTTCTGTTCTTTCTATCTACGTAATAAAATGATTTCTCCTTTCTTCGTCTGTCAATCCTCCTTATGTTTCCTTGGGACCATCTTCACACGCTCCTTCATTCAAAATATTCAGCTAATGGCAAACTGTTTTGTTTTTAACCAGCAAGCATTCCTCGCTCCAATTCCCAAGACACCGAAGCTCCTAATTTCGGTCAAATAATCCCTACAGTGTGGAAACGGGCCCTTCGGCCCATCACGTCCACACCGACCCTCTTGGGAGTAACCCACTCAGACCCATTCCCTACCCTATATTTGCCCCTGACTAATGCACCTAACCTACTCATCCTTGCCCCTGACTAATATACTTAATCTATCCATCCCTGAACACTATGGGCAATTTAGCATGGTCAATCCACCTAACCTGCACATCTTTGGATTGTGGGAGGAAACCCACATAGACACAGTAAGAATTTGCAAACTCCACACAGATAGTCACCTGAGGCTGGAATCAAACCCCGGTCCCTGGCGCTGTGAGGCAGCAGTGCTAACCACTGAGCCACTGTGCCATCAGATAGCCTGAAGATATAGGAAATAGAGTGTAGACCATTCCCCTCAGAGAAGGAAGCTCATAGTTTTTTTATTTAGTGATCAAAATGTACAGTAAGATAACTGTATGAGTCTCTGCTTTATAAAACTCAAGAACCTTGGCTCACTAACTCCCAGTCTTACAACTTGTTTGATATTGAGGTGGGAGTGACCATCCTTGATATGAAGGTCGCCTTTTCTCGAATATTGCAGCAGTGGCCCCCGAGCTAAACTAGAGTCAAAGGAAATAAGAGGGAAAACTCTTCATTGGTTGGACACATACCTAGCATACGGGAAGGTGGTTGTGGTTGTTGGAGGTTCATTGTGTCAGTCTCAGGACATCTCTGCAGGAGTTCCTCAGGGCCGTATCCCAGGTCTAACCATCTTCAGCTGCTTCATCAATGAACTCCCACTCCATCATAAAGTCAGAAGTGGGTATCTTGCTGATGATTGCACAATGTTCAGCACCATTTGCAACTTCTCAGATACTGACACAGCCCAACAAATGCAGCAAGACCTTGACAATATCAAGGAACAGGCTGATAAGTGGCAAAATGGCTATAGCATGCTAAGCAGATGCCATGCTCTAAGCATCTCCAACGTGAGAGAATCTAACTATCGCCCTTTCAAATTCAATGACATTATCATCACTGAATTCCCTATTATTGACATCCTGGGGTTACCATTGGCCAGCCATGTAAGTACTGTGGCCACATGAGCAAGTCAGAAGCTAGGAATACTGCAGTGAGTTATTCACCTCCTGACTCCCAAAAGCATGTCCACCATCTACAAGACACAGTTGGGAGAGTGAATGGAATACCACTTGCTTGGATAAGTGCAGCTCAAGCAATTTCAGGACAGAATAGCCTGACCTTCCAGGACAGAATAGCCTTACCTCTCTAAGCCACTCACTATGCTGACTTGGAAATATATCACCATTCCTTCAGTGTCACTGGGTCAAAAACCTGGAACTCCCTCCCTAACAGCATTGTGGACCTACCCACACCAAATGGATTATAGCCGTTCAAAAAGGCAGCTCTCAAGGGGCAAGTGGGCCCAGGCAATAAATACTGACCCACCAGCGCTGCCCACATATCTGGAATGAATTTAAGAAAGAGAGACCTAGGGAGAGACGTTTAGAGCAGTTCCCCATCTCCATGTGTTTCCAATTTTAAAATTGACTTCCAAACAATTTGACCAACAAGTTGGCAACTCTTAATGAAGTTCACGAGTGAACATACTCAGTGTTATCTGAAGTCCTCTTCTGAATTTGACATGTGTGGGAGGATTTCCACAATGTGTCCAGTGTATCTTTGCCTGTTCATGTTCTTATCAGTCGAAACTAAGTGTAAAAATACAAGAGCTTTCAATAAGTGAGAACTCTATCTGGAAAAGACATGTTTGTAGTGGGTAACCGCATCCATCAAATACTGAAAAGCAAACCCAGGGATTAAATTTACAGGTTAAATTGACACTGAAGTCACATTAAATAGATAGATTGTTTAATTACATCTCATTGCCCACTGCCAATACAGCCATAACCTGTAATGTTCATTGTTCTCAGTCACACAGAATCTGCTTGACATTGTGTTCAGTAAGGAAGTTACTGGTTCCCTGGGCCATGTGGATGTTTTCCTAGTGGTGGAAAGATTGAATAAAGTATTTTCAATAAAGCACTTAGAATTTGTCTTGTGGGCTACTTAGTTTAAAAGAACATCTAAATGAAACTGGAACCTGATTCTTTGCATTTCTGTATTGACCAGTGCAGCAGGTATTCAAAGTGAGCCCAGGTTCATGACCTTGAGGGAAGGCAACTGCCATCCTTACCTGGTCTGGCCTACATGTGACTCCAGACACACAACAATGTCGTTGACTCTTAACTGTCCTCTGGGCAATTAGGGATGGGCAATAAATGCTGGCCTAGTCAGCAACCCCCTCATCCTGTGAATGAATGAAAAAAAGATGTTGCATATAAACACTAGCTGCTATCACATTTATTGCCTAGGCCCTTTTGTGGTACAGTGGTATTGGCCTACACCTGGGCTGGAAGGGCCAGCTTTAAGTCCCACCTGCTGCAGAGTTGTGCAATAACATTTCTGAATAGGTTGATTACAAAAGTAGGATAATTTTTTTAAAAATTGCATTTAGTTTAGATTACTTTCAGTGTGGAAACAGGCCCTTTGGCCCAACAAGTCCACACCGACCCTCCGAAGAGCAACCTACCCAGACCCATTCCCCTACATTTACCCCTTCACCTAACACTACGGGCAATTTAGCATGGCCAATGCACCTAACCTGCACATTTTTGGACTGTGGGAAGAAACCAGAGCACCCGAAGAATGTGCAAACTCCACACAGACAGTTGCCTGAGGCAGGAATTGAACCCAGGTCTCTGGCACTATGAGGCAGCAGTGCTAGCCACAGTGCCTCCGTGCCGCCCTAAGTTCCTAAGACCTCTTGTGGTAGTGTCCCTATCTCTAAGCCATGAAGCCAAGTTTCAGGTCCCACCTGATGCAGAGGTGTGTCTTTATATCTCTGAACAGGTTGATATAGAAAATATCTGTGGGCGGCACGTTGGCACAGTGGTTAGTACTGCTGCCTCACAGCGCCGGAGACCTGGGTTCAATTCCCGCCTCAGACTACTGACTGTGTGGAGTTTGCATGTTCTCCCCGTGTCTGCGTGGGTTTCCTCCGGGTGCTCCGGTTTCCTCCAAAGATGTGCAGGTCAGGTGAATTGGCCATGCTAAATTGCCCGTAGTGTTAGGTAAGGGGTAAATGTAGGGGTATGGGTGGGTTGCGTTTCGGCGGGTCGGTGTGGTCTTGTTGGGCCGAAGGGCCTATTTCCACACTGTAATGTAATGTAATGTAATGTAATCTAATCTAATCTTGCGCTTAATGCCTAAGGATCTTGTGGTGCAATGGTAGTGTCCCTACCTCTGAGCTAGGAAGCAAGGGCTCACAGTCCACCTGCTCCAGAGCTGTGTCATTACATTTCTTAACCGTTTGATCAGAAGCCGTGATGTGGAGGGACTGGTGTTGGACTGGGGTGGACTGGTTAGAAGTCAGACAACACCAGATTATAGTCCAACAGGTAGGCTCTATTCCACCTGATGAAAGAACAGCACTCCAAAAGCTTGTGACTTCAAGTAAACCTGTTGGACCTTGAATTCTGACCTGTATAAAATATTCTACGTTTTGTACCTTCTGTGCTTACCAGCACACCCACTGCTTTTACAGCTGCATCACCACTTTGCATAACCATTCCTAATATTTGTACTGCTAAGGTGGAACTGCTTGGTTTCACTCTGCTTATAGGTGCAAGCTAATGAAATTCTTTATCATTTTCAAGCCCTCTATTAAACCACCCATCAGCTCTTTCCCGAACAAGGGGAACAATCCTAGCTACTCTCTATCTGCTGAGACCACTCATTTCTGCTACCCTCGAGGAAATCTCCTTCATCTCTCACTCTAAGACCTTGACATTCTTCAAGTTTTGGAATATTGCGTGCAATTCTGGTCTCCCTCCTATAGGAAGGATGTTGTGAAACTTGAAAGGGTTCAGAAAAGATTTACAAGGATGTTCCCAGGGTTAGAGGGTTTGAGCTATAGTGAGAGGTTGAACAAGCTGGGGCTGTTTTCCCTGGAGCGTCAGCGGCTGAGGGGTGACTTTATAGAGGTTTATAAAATCATGAGGGGCATGGATAGGATAAATAGAAAAGGTATTTTCCCTGGGGGGAGGTGGGAGTCCAGAACTAGAGGGCACAGGTTTAGGGTGAGAGGGGAAAGATATACAAGGGACCTAAGGGGCAAACTTTTCACACAGAGGGTGGTATGTGTATGGACTAAGCAGCCAGAGGAAGTGGTGGAGGCTGGTACAATTGCAACATTTAAAAGGCATCTGGATGGGTATATGAATAGGAAGGGTTTGGAGGGATATGGACTGAGTGCTGGCAGGTGGGACTAGATTGGTTTGGAATATGGTCGGCATGGACATTTCTATGACTCTATAACTGAGGCGCTCAGAGGAGCATGTTTGGTGGTTTCCTGAAGGTTTAGCATAATCTCCTTGACTGTGTTCTCTATTTATGTCAAGGATCCCATTGTAACAGGAGAAACAGGCTTGAGTGGGTGGGCCCAATGTGAGCCACACTCCTCTCATACAAAACACAATGAGTTGTTTGTTGTTTATCTATTTGGAGGAGTTTGCTCCTTGTCTGGTGTCACAATATTTTTGGACTCTGATTCCAGAGGTGGCTGGCCATGGCAAGCTTCACTGAGGCTCAAGACGTTTCACCGAGAGAGTCGTTTACTGTGCGGAGCTACATTAATCAGTAACTGCTGGGTGCTGACTGCAGCTCACTGCTTCAAGAGGTTGGTGAAGGGGAGCATTGTCTGTCGCTTTCATTATAAAAGATCCATTTTCTCATTCCCTTCAGATTTATCGGCGTGGTTAACATTTAGTTTTTGTTTTACGTGTGAGCCGTATGCCAGTGCCCAGCACAGTGCCCAGTGTGGTAACAATGTAAAACCTGGGGCCTGTTGGTTGTGGTGAGGCTGAGGATTGTGAAGTGTCGGCTGGATCACACTGTCTCCGTGGAGTCCGAAGGTTGAGGGGGTCAAGTCCCCTTCCAGCCCCTGAGTGTGACCTCCAGAGTGACACACCATTGAGGCTGTGTTTGAGAGGAGCTGTTAAGATTAGATTCCCTACAGTGTGAAAACAGGCCCTTCAGCCCAACATGTCCACATCAACCCTCCGAAGAGTTACCCATCCCGACCCATTAACTAATGCATCTAACACTATGGGCAATTTAGCATGGCCAATTCACCAGACCTGCACAGACCTTTGGACTGTGGGAGGAAACCAGAGCACCCAGAGGAAACCCACGCAGACACAGGGAGAATGTACAAACTCCACACAGACAGTGACCCGAGGCTGGAATTAAATCCAGGTCCCTGGCACTGTGAGGCAGCAGTGCTAACCATTGAGCCACTGTGCCACCCAGTTAAATTTGAGCAGCTCGCTGTAAATGATCTCACATCGCCACATTGGAAAGCTGTGGTCCAAGCTAACATTTATCCCTCAGTAAACATCACAGAAGCAAATAATCTGCTCATTATCGCATTGCCATTTATGGGATCTTGCTGTACCCAGTTTAGCCACTGCGTTTCCCAGATTGCAGCATTGACTACATTGCAAGAGAAATAATGCTTCCTTGACTGTCAAGCATTTTGGAACACCTTGGGGCTTTGTAAATGCCAGTCTTTCTTTCTAATCATATGGATATGAAATATATATGCACGGTACTAAACTATCATCACACAATTGGTAAAGGAATTGAGCACTAAGGTGCCTTGAGTCTAATATTCTCACAGAGTATTCTACATGAATTGAATGGCGTGGCCTTTGTGTCTTTGCTCATGTGTGAAGGTACTGGAAGATATCTAACCTCCATAAACGAAACCCTCCCAGTATTCATTACGGGGATATTTCATTATAATACTGTGAGACACTCTAATCATCCTCTAAAAACCAACTCAGATGGATTACACTGGCTCATGGCGGACTTAAGCGCAATTCAAGTGCTCAAGATGTTTTAAGTCTTAGTGCACGAGAATGAGTATTCTGTCTGGCAGTATCTGCGGAGAGAAAAACAGAGTTAATGTTTCTGGTACAACACTTTCTCAGAATTTCCTGTGTTTGTTTCAGGTGTCCAGTATCTGCAGTATTTTGTATTATTCGGATAGGTATTGGAATTGCTTTAATATTCAATATGCTTTACGGGTATCTTAAGGATGGTTCGGGACATACTATTCTGACCCAACCAGGAAAGCTCTCATACCATTAGTTAATTGAAAAGAAAAATCACCAAAGTCATCATGAAAGAGTCCTTCAGTAGAATTTCCCAAACTCGTTCCTTCTCCCACTGAAAAGACAAGGGCTGAGTACTCAGATTGAGCACCACGACCTCCAAATTCCCCTCCAAGCCACTCATGGTCTAGATATCACTGTTCCTTCAGTGTCACTGGGTCACAATCCTGGAATTCCCTCCCTAACAACATTGTGGCTGTAACTACAGCACATGGGCGGCAGTGGTTTAAGGAGATAACTCATCGCCACCTTTTCCAGGGCAACTAGGGATGAGCAACAAAGACTGGTCTGGCCGGCAATGCTCATGTCCCATGAACAGTAAAGCTACAGCAAGATCCCAGTGATTCATGGCACACCTCAGTTTTCGGAAAACACTTCGCACACATTTGATGGAATCTGAAAGTAACACGTTGGAGGGCAGAACCCCTCAGAACATTGAAGAAGAGTTTCGATGTACACTTGAAATGCTAAGGCTATGGGGCAAGTACTGGAAAATGGGATTAGAATCGGGCGTTGTTTTTGACTGTCACAGACTCAATGGGCTGAAGGAGCATTTCCTATGCTGTAGATCTCTATGACGATGACTCTTAACAAAATACTGTGAATACTGGAAACATTAAAGAAAGACAGAAGTCTATGTCATTGATCTGATGAAAGGTCATCACCTCAATTGTTCGCTGTTTCTCTCTCCACGCATTCAGCCTGACCTGTTGGGTATTTCCAGCCTTTTCTGTTTGAATTATGTATAAGAAATATAATTATAATATCAGTATCAGTGGGACTGGATTTAATATTATAAAAAGGGAAATTTCAGATTCACAGATTGCAGTGTATCCTCGGCAAAGTCTAAAGATGGCGTAGGAACTCTCGCGCTGTCAATAATATGAATGTAATCATTACATAAAGAATGAATAGCAGACTTTCATTTAAAAAGCACTTTTCCCAATCTGAGGATGTCCCAGAGCACTTTGTAGCCAATGAAACACTCGGGAAATGCCGTATTAATAAGGGATGATCACCTGATGGAACAGTTCTGAAGAAGGGTCACTGGACCCGAAATGTTAACTCTGATTTCTCTCCACAGCTGCTGCTGAGCTTTTCCAGCAATTTCTGTTCTTGTTTATGATTTTCAGCATCCGCAGTTTTTTCGGTTTTTTTGTTTCGACGCATCATGTTGTGCCAGTTCTCAGGGTTTATCTTTTAGTGTTGTCTCCTTTCTCCAGTTAGTGACAATCTTTACCTCTTATATTCTCTCTGCCTATCCCTCCAAAATCATTTTCTTTTTGAAATATTTTAAAAAGATTTTTGGTGAGTGACATCGAACAGTCCAACAATGTGAATTATTTCCTTAATGAATACAAATTGTTGGGGTCTAACAACAGGCTCCCAATTTCGGAGTGTGTATAAGGAGACACTGCTCTGTAATGTGCAGTAATGTTTGTATTTCTCTCCACAAGTCCGTAAGATCTCTGTGTTGGAGGTTATCTGTTCAGGGGCCCTGGCTTATCCTGACCTTATTTGGCAAGGACCATGCTCGCTGTGATATTTCAAAGCTTGCCCTTTGACTGATGGGATTTATTAAATTGAATTGAATTGAATTGAATTTATTGTCACATGTACCGAGGCACAGTGAAAACCTTGTCTTGTGAGCAATCCAGGCAGATCACAGAGTTAAATAGCATAGATAAGTAAATAATAAATAAACAGTGGCAAAAACAAAAACACAGGTACAGGCGAATGTTCAGAGTTTGTGAGTTCATTCAGTGCTCTAACAACAGTAGGGTAGAAACTGTTTTGAAACCGGCTGGTGCATGTGTTCAGGCTTCTGTACCTTCTCCCCGATGGTAGAGGTTGTAGAAAAACATTACCAGGCATCACAAAGAAAGTCTTGTTGGTGACTTCCCACATTTCCCACTCCTCAATCCAATGTCTGCATTCATATAGTGCCTTTAATACCTTTAAGTGGCCCAAGTGACTTCACAGTACCATTATTGAACATCGCTGAAGAAGGTAGAGATTTTTCAGAAGGGACTTCCAGAGCTTACGCAGTCGGTGACGGAGCAATGGAAGTTGTGAATGTGCAGGAGGCCAGGATTGGAAAAGTGTGAGAATGGGTTGGGATGGAAGAGGCCACTGGGGGGGGGGGAGACGGAGGGATTGAGACCATGGAGGGCTTTGAAAACAAGAAGGAGAATTTTAAAATGGAGGCTTTGCATGATACGAGAAAATCCTTGCCATGGTTTCATCAGCCGATATTCTGGAAGGTGACAGAAATAGCAACAACTGAACTCAATAACCTCCGACAAAGTGCTGTGATGATCTAATGTTCAGTCTTAGAGTCATAGAATTGTACTCGGAGAAAGTGAGGACTGCAGGTGCTGGAGATCAGAGTCGAGAGTGTGGTGCTGGAAAAGCGCAGCAGGTCAGGCAGCATCGGAGGAGCAGGAGAATCGACGTTTCGGGCATAAGCCCTTCATCAGAAATTGTCAATTCTCCTACTCCTCAGATGCTGTCTGACCTGCTGCGCTTCTGCAGCACCACACTCACGACTCATAGAATTGTACAACGTGGAAACAGACCCTTCAGTCCAACCAGTCTATTGCCAACCATGTTCCCAAACTAAACGAGTCCCACCTGCTTGGCCCATAACCCTCCAAACTTTCCTATTCATGTCCTTATCCAATTGTAAATGTATCCATCTCCACCACTTCCGCTGGAAGTTCATTCCATACACGAACCACGCTCTGTGTAAAAACATTGCCCCTCGTGTCCTTTGTAAATCTTTCCCCTCTCACCTTAAAAGTATACTCCTTAGTTTCAAATTTCTCCACCCTTGGGAAAAGACCCTTGTCATTCACCTTATCATCATTTTATAAACCTTAATAAGGTCATCCCTCAACCTGCTATGCCCCTGTGGAAAAGGTCCCAGCCTTTGCTGTCAATTTTTATATCTGAAACCCCTCCATTCCCAACAATATCCTGGTTAATCTTAATTGAACTCTCTCGCGTGTTTGGCCTGGTGACTGGGAGTGAACAATGGAATCAGCTTTCATTTCCTAACACTGCTTCCTGTGCCTGATTGTAGGCTGGTGTTTCCCCTCTGCCATCTTCCTGTGGTGAGAGACAGCAGTATTTCATAAACACTTGGTTAGAGTCAGCCTCATGCTACAGAGGACAGTGGGCGGGTGCCTGGACTACACCTCAGCAGTATCACAAACAGAAGGAACAAAAGGGGGGAACATTCAGTGAAAAACAGCTATTGTGGAAAGGGTGGCTTGCATTTATATAGCACCTAATATGACTCCAGGATGCTCCAAAATCAGCCCTCAAGTGTGCACCACCTATCAATGACATCATGACTGGGGCAGCTCAGTGGTTAGTACTGCTGCCTCACAGCACCAGGGACCCGGGTTCAATCCCAGCCTCGGGCGACTATCTGTGTGGAGTTTGCACATTGTCCCTGTGACTGTGTGGGTTTGCTCTGGTTTCCTCCCACAGGACAAAGATGTGCAGGTCAGGTGAACTGGCCATGGGAAATCGCCTCGTAGTATTCAGCGATGTGTAGGTTAGGTGCATTAGCCATGGGAATAATGTAGAGTTATACAGGGTCTGGGTGGGATTCTCTTCAGAGGGTCAGCGTGGAGTTGTTAAGCCAATCGGCTTGTTTCCACGCTGTAGGGATTATATGGTAATTCTAAAACTAATGTCCTTGAGGGAGGGAAATCTGCCATCCTTACCTGGTCTGGCCTACATGTGACTCTACCCACAGCAGGGATGTGTAGGTTAGGTGGATTAGCCCTGGGAAATGCAGAGTTACAAGCATAGGGTTGGGGGAGGTGGTGAGTCTGGGTGGAATGCTGTTTGGACTGTCAGTGGGGGACTTGTTGGGCTGAATGGTCTGTTTCCAAACTGTAGGGATCGTAGGAATCTGATAATCCTCCCCCCGCCACCCTCCTGTCTTTTCCCCATAACCCTTGATTTCCTTCCTGATTGAAAATCTATCTCAGTATTGGATGTACCTAGTGATCCAACCTTGACAAATGGTTTGCAGCAAATGAAGCACTTTCAGTAGCTCGTCACTGCTACAGTGAGGAAACGTGGCCGCCAGTTGGCATAGCAAGCTCCCAGAGACAGCAATATGGTAACAACTGGATTACTTTGTTGGTTGAAACAGTAACATTGGGCAGGACAGTGAGGGAAAATGCCCTGTTCTCTATAGAAATCATACCACAGGGTCTTCTACATCCAACTGAGAACAATGGATAGGTGCAGGAAAGGCCTCAGTTTCACATTTCATCTAAAGGGCCTTATTTTTGCCAATTGGCTACCAGAACAGAACCTTCAGTCCAACTTGTCTATGCTGACTAGCTTTTGTAAATTAATCTAGTCTCATTTGCCAACAGTTGACCCATATAGCTCTAAACCCTTCCTATTGATATACCCATCCAGATGCCTTTTAAATGTTGTAATTGTATCAGCCTCCACCACTTCCTCTGGCAGCTGATTCCATACACACACCACCCTCTGTCTGAGAAATGTTGCCCCTTAGGTTCCTTTTAAATCTTTCCCCTCTCCCCATAAACTTATGTCCTCTAGTTTTGTAGTCCCCCATTCCAGGGAAAATACCTTATCTATTTACCTGATCCATGCCCCTCATGATTTTATAAGGTCACCCCTCAGCGTCTGACACTCCAGGTAAAACAGCCCCAGCCTATTCAGTCTCTCCCTGTAGCTCAAACTCTCCTTGATGAGCAACATGCTGGTAAATCTTTTCTGAATCCTTTCAGGTTTCAGAACATGTTTCCTATTGGAGGGAGCTGAAAATGTGTTGCTGGAAAAGCGCAGCAGGTCAGGCAGCATCCAAGGAGCAGGAGAATCGACGTTTCGGGCATGAGCCCTTCTTCAGGAATGAGGAAAGTGTGCCAAGCAGGC
>NC_057747.1:21616110-21633669 GCF_004010195.1 Chiloscyllium plagiosum | reverse complement strand
GCCTATCACCCTCACCTTAACCTCCTTCCACCTATCGCATTTCCAACGCCCCTCCCCCAAGTCCCTCCTCCCTACCTTTTATCTTAGCCTGCTTGGCACACTTTCCTCATTCCTGAAGAAGGGCTCATGCCCAAAACGTCGATTCTCCTGCTCCTTGGATGCTGCCTGACCTGCTGCGTTTTTCCAGCAACACATTTTCAGCTCAGATCTCCAGCATCTGCAGTCCTCACTTTCTCCTATTGGAGGGAGACCAGAATTGCACACAGTATCCCAAAAGTGGCCTAACCAATGTCATATACAGCCGCGACATGACCTCCTGAATCCAATACTCAATGCTCTGACCAATAAAGGAAAGCATACCAAATACCGTCTTCACTGTCCTATCTACCTGTGACTCCACTTTCAATTAACTATGAACCTGCACACCAAGGTCCCTTTGTTCAGCCACACTCCCTAGGATCTTCCCATTAAGTGTATAAGTCCTGCTCTGATTTGCTTTTCAAAAATGCAGGACCTCACCATTTATCTGAATTAAACTCCATCTGCCACTCCTTGGCGCACTGGCCCAACTGATCAAGTTCCCATAGTACTCTGAGGTAATCTTCTTCACTGTTGGTCGCTCTGTGATAGGAAGGATATGATTAAACTGGAGAGGATTCAGAAGAGATTTACCTGAGGTTGGAACTTTTTTAACTGGAGCATAGAAGGTTGTGAGATAACCTTACAGAGGTATATAAAACAATAAAGGGTAGAGATAAGGTGAATAGCAGGTGTCTTTTCCCTAAGGTGGGGAACTTAAAACTAGTGGGTATATTTCTAAGGTGAGATGAGAATGATTTATAAAGGACTTGAGGGGCAATTCATTTTACACAGTGGCTCATCTGTGGAATGAACTTCCAGAGGAAGTAGTGGATAATGTTTAAAAGACTAATTAGATAAGTAGATGCGTGAGAAACGTTTGAAGGGATATAGGCCATACATAGGCAGGTGGGACCTTTTTGGTTTGGGATTATGGTTAGCATGGACTGGTTGGACCAAAGGGTCTGTTTCTATGCACTGTACGACTCTATGACTATGACTAGCCTATGACTACGCTAGGCAGAAGTGGGTACTGCAGATGCTGGAGATTAGAGTCAATGTTGGGGTGGTGCTGGAAAAGCACAGCAGGTCAGGCAGCATCCTGCTGTGCTTTTCCAGCACCACTCTAATCTATGACTATGCTAGGACTGTTTTCCCTGGGGCATTGAAGGCTGTGGGATGACCTTATAGAGGTTTATAAAATCATGAGGGATATGGATAGGGTAAATAGGCAAGGTCTTTTCCCTGGGGTGGGAGAGTCCAGAACTAGAGGGCATAGGTTTAGGGTGAGAGGGGAAAGATATAGAAGAGACCTAAGGGGCAATATTTTCATGCACAGGGTGGTACGTGTATGGAATGAACTGCCAGAGGAAGTTGTGGAGGCTGGTACAATTGCAACATTTTAAGAGGAATTTGGATAGGTATATGAATAGGAAGGGTTTGGAGGGATATGGGCATGGTGCTGGCAGGTGGGACTAGATTGGGTTGGGATATCTGGTCAGCATGTACTGGTTGGACCGAAGGGTCTGTTTCTGTGCTGTACATCTCTATGACTCTATGACAGCACCTGCTTCTCAAAGATCTCTTCCGTGAATGTGGTGCGTGAAACAGAAAAAGGGGATGACCGCACTTTTGAGAGCATTCATTTCAAAGAGAGGGGTATGGCCTTTACTCAGCTGTTAAACGTTACAGGTTTGGTAATGAGACGAGACATTACTACATCCGTGTCGGAGATTACCACACAGCTGTGGAGGATGAGTATGAGCGAGAAATCCCCATTGAAAGGATTGTCACGCACAACAACTACAAGCCAGACAGCAGTGACAATGACATAGCGCTGGTCAGAATGAAGGGGAAGGAAGGCCATTGTGTGACATTCAATCAGTATGCAACCCCAGTCTGTCTGCCAGCCAGGAAGGAAAGGATCAGAATTAACAAGCAATCCTGCTATATTACTGGCTGGGGAGATACAGGTAAGTGGTTTGACAGATTTCTGACCCACCTGAAACCTGAACCCTCTAGCTTTGGGGAAAAGACCTCTTCTGTCTACCCACCAAAGTCCTCACCTCCTTCCTGGAGTGTGATGTCCAGAATTGGTCACAGTGATTTAGCTTGGGCTGACCATAATCAAGACTTACAACCAGCAATGTGACAGTGGTAAAGTTGGTGCTCCACTTTAACCATACTAATGTTTGGGCTTTTCACAATGGGATTCTCCAAAGGCTTCAGCTTTTGCCCCTTCGGGGGAACACCCCATTGATGGGAGAGATTGCTGTCCTTTGCTTGGCTTCATCCCGGTTTGACACTTTAGGCTCAGCCATCTGTGTATCAGAGGTTGTGGTAACTGCGGCAATCAGAACTGGACTTTCATCGACAAAGTCTGTGTGCTGTCACTGCATCTAGTGCATCACCCATGTACACTGTCTTACACAGGTTAAACTAAAATACCCCTGTGTACAACTGGCATATAGATGATTCTGTAGCAACTTGAGAGGCCATTCAGCCCATCATATCAATGTTCTCTTCGGAAAAGCTACCAAAATCTGTTAAGCCCACTTCAATTTCAAGACTTTTAATTTTCAAGTACAAACTGTGCAATATTGTGGACTGTAGCAACTGGCTGCTTTGAAAATATATCGGGGAAACGTTGTTTGTCTGTAGTGAGTTCTTTTTGAAGGTATCTCAAGCAGTCACCACTCAAGTAAATGCAATCACATGTTGTTGTTCTAACCTTTTTTTTTAGGAAGATCCTACTCACGGACTTTACTGCAAGGTGCGGTCCCCCTACTGCCAAAGAAGATTTGCAAAAGCCGCTACAGGGACAAGTTTACCCCCCGTATGATTTGTGCGGGCAATCTGTCCGAGCACAAGAGAGTTGATAGTTGCCAGGGCGACAGCGGTGGCCCTCTGATGTGCCAACGCATGGGTGGACGTTGGGTCATCTTGGGCATCACCTCGTGGGGTTACGGATGTGGACGGAAGGACTCCCCTGGCGTTTACACAAAAGTGGCCAAATTCGTCTCTTGGATCAAGAAAGTGACGGAAACCAAAGTGAAAGGACACAGAAAGCCAGTGAGCTAGCGAGCTCAGAAGGAATAAACGTGTGCGGGAAAGGGGTGAGGGTGGGGAGGGGTGTGGTGGGCTGAAAAACAATAAGCTGCCAAATTTATTTCTTACACAAATGAAGCAAAGATCTCTCAGAGTGATAACTGTGTTATAACCTCTCTCTGTGTCAGGAGTTTGACAGCTGTCAACAAACACAGTGTTAGAACCAACTCTGACCATCAATCTACGACAGGGTTAGGCTGAGGGTATCACTGGCAGTGTCATCATTTATTGCCCATCCCTAATGGTCAAGAGGGCAGCTAAGAGTCAACCACGTCGCTGTGGGTCTGGAATCACATGTAGGCTAGACCAAGTAAGGAAGGCAGTTTCCTTCTCAAAAGGACATTACTGTACCAGATGGGTTTATTCCTGAAAATGAGCAATGGTTCTGTGGTCATCATTAGACTCTTAACCCCAGATTTGTTTTTAATTATGTTCAAATTCCACCATCTGCTGATTCGAATCCTGGTCCCAGAACATTACCTGGGTCGCTGGATTAATGGTCCAGCAATAATACCACTGGGGCGTCGTTTCGCCTAATTGCAACTTGCATTTTGCAATTCCTTTGACGGTTATTTAAATACAGATTGGCATCTTCTTTCTCACTATTTTATTTCGTGATTTAATTGACGGGGAAAGATTGCCTCAACTTTCTTTTCTAGTGAAGATCATTTCCTAAAGTTGATATCGGTAAGTGTGACCAGAAAGTTCCTCCTTGTTTGGTGAACTAGAAACACAGGCTTGGATGAGGAACTGTTCAAGTTGAGCTCACTGGGCTTGAGTGAACATTTCATTTTCCTGTGGAGTTTGGGGAGGGTAAGGTGTGGTGAAAAAGGGAGGTGGAGGTGCGGTAGTGTGGGCCATCCTGCTTTGCAGCACTTGTCTTCTGTACAAATAATTATTTTCCCACACACAGAGCGTTGTGGATGAGGTACACATTCATGTATACCATCCATGGCTAGTTTTTTCCCCTGATAATAGGTTAGTAACTTGTAACTGGAGTCTCAAATCTAAGGGACACTACTTCACATCAGACCTGGCAGATCAGTGTGAGTCTCTCCCGCTCTAAGTGCCTTCCACAAGTACATTGGAAGGCTTCCTCAGGCTGACTATCAAACTATTGCTTCAGGACTTTAACCTGGAAGGTCAGGCACAGGGGCAAGAACACTATCCCCCGCACCTCAAGGAGAATCATAGAAACCTTATAGTGTAGAAGCAGGCCTTTCAGCCCATCACATCCACACCAAGCCTCTGAAAAGCAGCCCACCTAGACTCACCCGACCTTATCCCTGTAATCCTGCGTTCCACATGGCTAGCTCACCTAACCTGCACATCCCTGGACGCTATGGGCAATTTAGACTGCCAATCCACCCTAACCTGCATATTTTTGGACTGTGGGAGGAGATCAGAGCACTCAGAGGAAATCCATGCAGACACGGGGAGCATCTAGATTAGATTACTTACAGTGTGGAAACAGGCCCTTTGGCCCAACAAGTCCACACTGACCCGCTGAAGCGCAATCCAGCCATATCCCTACATTTACCCCTTACCTAACACTACGGGCAATTTCGCATGGCAATTCACCTGACCCCCACATCTTAGGACTGTGGGAGGAAACCGGAGCACTCGGAGGAAACCCACGCAGACACGGGGAGAACATGCAAACTCCACACAGTCAGTCGCCTGAGGCGGGAATTGAGTCCAGGTCTCTGGCGCTGTGAGGCAGCAGTGCTAATCACTGAGCCACTGTGCCACCCCAGAGAAGCGAGGGGGGTGACGAGTGAATCATGACTTCACCCTATCCTGGGCATGTGCCTACAGAAGCACTGGGTGCCAACATTCTGACAATGGGATAGCAGGGGATAGAGCGATGGTATAAGTGGCCTGGAATATATGAATGGGGGTGTGAACAGTGAATATTCACCGTCTGCAACATTCAGTGAGATTACAGCTAATCTGTCAGCTAAGTTCATAGACCAGCCCTTTCCCTGTACCCATCAATGTCTTTGATTAACAAAGATCTACCTGTTTCCGGTTTAACAACTGGCCCAGCTTCAATTATTGTTTGTGGAAGAGAGCTCTGAATTTCCCCCATCCTTCAAATGTTTCCCAATGTCACTTCCGAGAGGTCTCACTTTGATTGTTAGACACTCCCCTCCAGTCCTGGACTCACAGCCAATAGAAACAATTTAACTTTATCTCTCCTATCTGTTCTGTTTAACATTTGAAAGTAAAATTTCCTTGAAATTGCAGGGAATGCCATGTTATTTTGTCATGAGTTGGAGATGCCGGTGTTGGATTGGGATAGTCCAACTGGTTGAATTGGTTTTACTTCCAATTTGAAATTTGCTTCCAATTAATCCTGTTGGACCATAACCTGGTGTTGTGTGATTTTTAACTATATTAGTTTATGTAATGTCTCCTTGTAACATAGCTCTTGGAGACTACTTTGATGAATGTACGCTGTTCCACCTCCCCAAAACATCCTTTCAATGGTATGGTGCCCTGAACAGCTCACAATGACTCTCTGGGTGTAACTAGTGTTTTGGATAGTTGATGCATGTCTTCTACCCCATTGCATCCTAGTTCTCTCAATACAAAGACTAGTATTCCCATAGTCTTTCTGGTTATTGATTATTTCTGATTATTGGGATTTTGTAAAGGTCTGCATGGCGGGTTAAATGGTGGCTCAGTGGTTAGAAGGGTCTGTTTTCATGCTGTACAGCTCTGTGACTCTATGACTGTGTGGAGTTTGCACATTCTCCCTGTGTCTGCGTGGGCTTACTTCAGGTGCTCTTGTTTCCTCCTACAGTACAAAGATGTGCAGGTTAGGTGGATGGGCTATGGGAAATTGCCCCACAGTGTTCAGCAATGTGTAAGTGGATTAGTCATGGGAAATGCAGGGTTACAGGGATGGGGTGGGTCTGGTGAAATTCTGTTTAGAGGGTCAGTGTGGACTGAATCGACCAAATGGTCTACTTCTACACTGTAGAGATTCAACGCTGTTATTCCCCTTGTCAGTCCCTTCACTGTTTCCCTTGGTCCTCCATTTGCCTGGCTGCTTTGCTTTCCACTGCACTCACCACCTCCCTTGCCACACTGTTCATGGCTTCCTTCACTGTCTTACTCACCGAAACCTTCACGGTCCCCAGTCTCAAACCCCACCTTCCACCAACCAACACCCTATGCACTAGACCTGAACACTTCAATAAACAATACTTGGCATAAATAAATTCATTAATTTCAGTGTTTGCGTGGTCATTAGATGGTGCAGGATTTTAGTATTGCTGACAAAAGTAAATCGCATTTTTTTACATTGTGCGCTCAGAGGAGAATTCACAAGTACCGATGTAAAGGGCAACATCATTTTGTACTGTATGAGAAAGGAGTACTGACTGGTTGGCAGATAGATTCTCATTGATAGAGACTCTGCTGGGGAGATTGCACCAGTTCAATGATGACCGACAGTTAACTGTCAACTTTTGTTTAAATTTAAACTGGATAGGTTGACTCTGATTGGTCAAGGCATTGCCCTGAGAAATGAACCAGTGAATAGCTGCTACATATTTTGTTTAGGTGCAGTGCATGGCATAGAACAGGGTCCCTGTGGATTCGTTCATGTAGCTCCCAGCACACACTGGCATGCCACTCCTGTGAACCTGCCTGAGAATCCTCCATTTGTAGTCAGCCCAGCAGCTGCCACATTGACAGTGATGGCACTGTGTACATGCTGTGGTGCACCTTGTGGCACTGTGATGTCCAATATCCAGCCAAACCAACTGCCCTGTACTGGCTCCGCCCCTAGCAGGTTAAAACAGGATTGCGCCAAATGCAGGTTACATTTCTTTTCAACCTAAAATTATCGATAATTAATTAACTTGGTTTCTGGCTGGTTGGCGGGTCACCACTTATTGAACCACTCCTGCAAAGAGTGTGAGATGGTTTTACAAAATGGGTTTGGCTGTGAGAGAGACGCAGCACACCATGAGTTGGATGTCACAGATCAAGGGGCATTCGGATGAACAGATCTCAGTCGCTTTGAGTCTGTACGGACTGAGCCTCCTAAATCTCACGGCGAGTGGCACAATCCTCTGCACGCCCTTGTAGATTTACGCTGCCACCTATGGTCATGTTTTCGCCAATGTATTAATATTTAAATCAAAGAAAAATGTGCAAACTATATTGGTTCTGTGAGCACTGTACTGTGTAACAGTTCTGCCTTTGAATTTTAAGGGGCTCTTTGCTCATCCTGTGAATTGTTGCAGTAAGCAAGCTGTCATTGTCTGCAGTCATCAACAATAAATATCCCTGTCTCCAACTATAAACGGTACAAGGGATGCTAGAGACCACGTTTCCTTCATTTATTGATGGAAGTGTTGTAATGAGCTTTTGAAATGCCACATCTTCCAACCAACAGCAGGAGTGAATATGAAGTGCTCATTTAATATTGATAGGTTCCATTGTGTTTATCTGCATTCTGAAGAGAATCCCTGGTGGAGTGCAGTTCTGCAGAAACACCAACAGGTGACGATCTGACACATTTTTATGAATTTTCACCTCCTCAGGATCAATGACTTTGAGGGGAGAGTGACTACACTGAGGGTAATAACCATTTTGCTACTGACCTCAAACTAATGTTTCACATTGCTCAACAGCAAAATCTATCACATAACTCACAACACGAGTGGGGGCAATTTACAACAATTACTGTCACTGCATTCAGATTGTGAACATCGAAAAGAACGAGTTGCCCTTTCAGTAGCACTTTTCTCAACCTCAGGACCTTCCACTTTGAACAGTATCCAATTCCATACTTCCCTATAATTCTATATGGTTGCTGTTAGTGCGATCATGCTTTGTATAGGTTTACTGTTGCACTACAGACGTATGGCATTGGCTTGTTGTTGGGGTTAGGGGTTCCTGGGGTTGAGAAGGGTGCTACTCAAACACAGCTCTTTCTTTTCAATGTTGACAATAATATGAATGCAGTGACAGTAATTGTTGTAAATTGCTCCCGTTCATGTGGTGAGGGCTAGCAATTGTGGTCTCTGCTCAAGGGATAAATGTTGACGGTTCCTCAGCGAACACTCAAATTGTGGCTCTCTGATCTTTCCAGTCCACTTGAGGAAGTGCCTCAGTTGAACGTCTCATCTGGAAACAGCACCTCTGACACTGCAGCGCTCCCACAGCTTCATCCTGAAGTGTACAGCCTGGATCAGACTCTAGAGTGGGAATTCACATCCGCACACCTCCTTGCCTCACCGAGCCACTGCATTCTGAAACCTAAATAACTCCACTCCATTCATGTCTAACTCACATTTTCCAAAAGAATAGTGCTTCCAGGTGCTTATTTTCTGTGTGGGAAGAGATTTCATTAAAAATAGTTTGGACTGGAAATTAAAGCACATAAATATATTAACCTCAAATGCATCAATGTTTAAAAACAGGTGTTCAACTTGTTTAATGTAAACGAAAAGCTTTCATCTTGGTGAGCTGTGGCTCAGCTTACGATAGAGTCACAATGTTACAGGTTTGATTCCTCCTCAGGAACTTGAGTATAGAAAAACCTGGAATAGTGCAGTGTTCAGGGAGTGCTGCACTGTCACTGATGCTGACCCTCTAGTAAGATATGAAATCTGAACCACTGCACGTCCTTGAGGTGGGTGCCGCAGAATCAGAATCATAGAATTGTTACAGCACAGGAGGCCATTCAGCCCATCATGCCTGCACCGGTTCTATTACTCAGTGCCAACCCCTTGCCTTTTCCCCATACTCCTACAAACCATTTCTATCAGAATCATCACCCAGTGTCCTCTTAAATGGCTCAACTGAACTTGCCTCCAATAAGTATTGCATTCAATACCTTAACTACTCAATGTAAAAAACCAAGTGGCACAATTTCTAAAGACGAGGTCTTGTGGCACACTGAGAAGAATTACTGTCTCTAAGCTAGAAGTCCCAGTTTTCAAATCCCACCTCAGGACTTGATAGCTAAAGAAAGTGTGTCCATTACCTGACCAAAGAGGTTAATTATCATTCTGTGAATCCTACCACAATCTTCATAGCAGAAACAGGAGAATTTAATACCAGTCTCTGTCTGGATTAATATTCAAACACTAATTATCCAGTCTTACCATTGAATAATACCACTAGCCCATCACTTCCTCTTGCTTTAAGGCTTGTAATGTCACTCCAGTTGGCTCTCACAATGCAGTCATCTTGAAAATGGAACTCTTATGTAAAGACATCGGTGAATCATCTGTTATTACCTTTGGTCAGATGTGGGCTGGTGAGTCACATGATAGAAAGGACTATATTTACATTTATATAGTGCCTTTCAAAATAACTGCATGCCACAAAGCCCTTTGCAGCCTTTCAATTACATTTGGAGTGTATTCAATGTTGTAAGGTAGCAAAAACAGCAGCTGATTTACACACAGAAAACTCTCTCAAACGGCAATGTGATCAGAGGTAGTGATGGCCTAATGGTACGATCGCTAGGCTATTAACTTCAGAGGAGAAAGTGAGGTCTGCAGACGCTGGAGATCAAAGCTGAAACTTTATTGCTGGAACAGCACAGCAGGTCAGGCAGCATCCAGGGAACAGGAGATTCAGAAGGGCATGTGCCCGAAACGTCGAATCTTCTGTTCCCTAGATGCTGCCTGACCTGCTGTGCTGTTCCAGCAATAAAGTTTCAGCTATTAACTTCAGAGACCCAGTTGATGTTTGACAGCCCACATTCAAATCCTGCCATGCACTTATCCTGCAATTTAAAAATCAATTAAAACGTCTCGAATTAATGCTGACCATGGAACCATTGCTAATTGTTAGGAAAGACCCATCTTGATGGGTCCTGATGAAGGGCTTATGCCCGAAACGTCGACTCTCCTGATCCTCAGCTGCTGCCTGACCTGCTCTGCTTTTCCAGCACCACATTCTCGACTCTGATCTCCAGCATCCGCTGTCCTCACTCTCTCCAAAAATCCATCTTGTTCAGTCATATCCTTAAGAGAAAGAGAATGCCATCCTTAACTGACCTACATGTGACTCCAACCCCTAGCAATATGATGGACTCTTAACTGCCATCTGGGCAATTAGGGATGGCCAATGAATGCTGGATTAGCCAGTGACACCACATCCAAGGAATAAATGTTCAAACAATGGCACCAATGGTAGGTTTTTTTTCATCAACCTGTATTTATTCTGGGAGACCTGCATCCTTGAAACTTTATTGACAAACCTTAAATTAAACTCAAGGATGAGAATTACTCTCACTTATACCAAAGGAGAAAAGGGATATACATTTGTGATCATTTGAAATTTGGCATTCTTGCATCTGACCTGAAGAATGCCAGATGAAAGGCTTCACCAGCACGTATCTCCTTCTCAGTAAAATTCATGCTCTGTACGACCAAGCAGCTGCCTCTAAATTGCTGGAAAAGCTCAGCATGTCTGGCAGCATCTGTGGAGAGAAATCAGATTTCACGTTTCTGGTCCACCTGAAATGTTGACCCTGATTTCTCTTCACAGAAGCTGTCAGACCTGCTGAGCTTTTCCAGCAATTTCAGTTTTTGTTTTTGATTTCCAGTATCTGCAGTTCCTTCGGTTTCTTCTGCCTGTAAGTTGAATTGTTTTATATAACAATGTTCCTACAGCTGCAGTTGCTTCCCTGTGTCATCCAGATGCTAGTTTGAATTCCACTGCGAAACTAAAACCTGTCACTTTAGAAAATGTATAGATGTCCACTATTATATAACAAAAATCTGAAAAATTCAGATGTGTTACTTCAGCTGTAAGGTAGTTTTAATTGTTAAATTACATTTCTAAACGATATCTTGCAGATAGACTTCCTCTGTGCCATTCTGACTCTGTGTTTCTCACAAGAAGTTGCCAAATACATTCTCTCGCGTCTTGTGTCACTATTGATGTCTCTGGTGTGTTTTAGTTGTCTTTTGTTCCTCTTCTGTTCCAGTTACTCATTGCTTTCTCACCTTCACACCTTTCCCCTCCCCTACACCATATGTTTGAAAAATGTTTATAAAGATTGCAATTACAGATCAGTCAGTTTAACTTCTTTGGTGGGAAAACTTTTAGAAAACAATTATTCGGGATA
This sequence comes from Chiloscyllium plagiosum, assembly GCF_004010195.1. Lineage (NCBI taxonomy): Eukaryota > Metazoa > Chordata > Chondrichthyes > Orectolobiformes > Hemiscylliidae > Chiloscyllium > Chiloscyllium plagiosum. Next base: position 21,622,373 of record NC_057747.1, on the reverse strand, counting down.
GAATTATTGGTCACGTGAAAAATTGATTCAGACGGTTCAGGAAAATTGTGAGTAACTAACTCGCTGGAGTTTTTTTGAAGAGGTAAACAGATAGTGCAGGTCAGGTGAATTGGTCATGCTAAATTGCCCGTAGTGTTAGGTGCATTAATCAGGGGTAAATGTAGGGAAATGGGTCTGGGTGGGTTACTTTTCGAATGGTCAGTGTGGACTTGTTGGGCTGTCAGCCTGTTTCCATACTGTAGCGAGTCTAATCTAAACAATAAGGACTTTCAGAAATTTTTCAATGCAGTGCTGCACAACAGTCCTTTCTGGTAAGTTATAGAACCAGGAATAAAAGGAGAGGTAGCAAGGTAGGTATAAAATTGGCAGAAGGATAGCAAACAGACAGTAGTGGGTATGGAAGGTTTGGAAGGCTGGGACTTTTTAACTGGAGCATAGGAGGTTGAGAGGCAACCTGATAGAAGTTTATAAAGTAATGAGGGTTATAGATAGAGTTAATGGTAGTTGTCTTTTCCCCAGGTTGGGGGATTTCAAGACTAAGGGGCACATTTTTAAGGTGTGGGGAGAGAGATTCAAAAAAGACATGAGGGGCAAATTTTTTACACAGAGGATGGTTCACGTGTAGGATGAACATTCTGAGGAAGTGATGGATGTGGGTACAATTACAACATTTAAAATATACTTAGATAAATACATGAATAAGAAAGGTTTACAAGGACATAGGCCAGGAGTAGGCAGCTGGGATTAGTTTAGCTGGGGATTATGATCGGCATGGTCTGGTCGGATCGAAGGGTCTGTTTCCGTGCAATATGACTCTATGATGTGTATTTTTTCGGCTGATATTAGATTTGTGGTGGAGTTCCCCAGGGGTTAGTATTGGGATCCCTTGCTTTTCCTAACTCAGATTAATGAACTAGATCTTGGTGTGCAGCGGACAATTGCAAAGTTCATGCATGACAGAACTTAGGAGACTTGGAAACTGTAAGGAGGACACTGTTGTACTTTAAAAAGGTATTGACATGTTGGTGGAATGGGTGGATATGTGGCAGAAAATACAGCAAAGTGTGAGATGAAATACTTTGGTGTAAAGAGCTTGGAGAGAAAGTATAAAATTAAGGGTAATATTCTAAAGAGTGTGCAGGAGCAGACAGACCTGAATGTATATGTCCACTAATCATTAAAGATGGTGGGACAGGCAGAGAGACCAATTAATAAAGGATACAGTATTGTAGCTTCATTAATAGGGCACAGGGTACAACTGAAGGAGATTGTGATAACTGGTAACACTGGTCACACCACAGCTGGATCTCTGTACAGGTCTGGGTACCACACTATATGAAGGTTGTGAATGCCTTGGAGAGAGTGAAAAATGGGTTAATGAGAAATGATTCCAGAGATGAGATGTTTCAGTTATAAGGAACAGTCGGGGAAGTTAGACTATTCTCGAAGGAGATTGTGAGGAGATTTGACAGAAGTTCTCAGAATTATGAGGGGGCTGGATGGAGTGAGTATGAAGAAACAGATCGAGGTCCAGAGGACAAAAGTTTCAAGTACTGGATGTGAGTTTGCTCGCTGAGCTGGAAGGTTCAGTTTCAGATGTTTCATCACCATACTAAGTCCAGAGCCTTCACTGGAGGGTCACTGATGACATTACTGAGTATGGTGATGAAACATCCGAAACCGAACCTTCCAGCTCAGCGAGCAAACTCACATCCAGAACTTCAGCCTGAGTGACAAATCTTTTCAAAACTCGCTATAAGTTTAAAGTGTTTTATAAAGGAGGCAAAAGAGAGGTAAGAAAAATCTTTTTCATCCATTGAATAGTAAGGATCTTGAACACAATGTGTGGAAGTGTGTTGGAACCAGATTCAGTTGAGGCATTCAAAGGGGCATTGAATGGTTAGTTAAATAGTCACGATATACAAGGCTAGGAGTAAAGGCAGGTGATAGGTGCTATTAAAATGCTCAGGCAGTTGCTGCAGACACAATGGGCCAAATGGTTTTCTTCTGCACTATGACAGTGTTATAATTCTATGACTTATCCCTCTTCCTCTCCTCTCACCCTTGACTAATCCTCTATTACGTTATTCCTCCTCCATCCTCCTCTCACAAATTAATGGAATGAGAATTGAGAGAAAAAAAACCCATTGAAAGTGCCAAGGGGAGAGGACACTAAAGTGACATGACTCCAACAAAGTGACAGATCGAAAAGTCAAAAAAGTAAAACAAGAAAAGTCTTGCATTTATATTGCACCTTTCTCTACATCAGCTAACCAATTAACTACTTCTGAAGCGTAAAGGTAAAGTAACTATAGTCCCAGTGGACCATAGGGCTGCTCTCTCATAACAGAGAGAGGTGTCTGGTAGTCGTTTAACCTGAGGGTCACCACACCTCAGGCAAGGGGAGAGGTTGAGAAGGATAGTTCCTCATGGTAACCTCCGGTGTGGGGATTGAACCCATGCTGTTGGTATCACTAGCCAACTATCTAGCCAACTGAGCAGATCAACCCCATTTTGAAGTGCAATCACTGTTATGATACAGGACATATGGCAACCAACTTAGACACGGGAAACTCCCACAAACAAAAGGGATAATGGACAATAGGAGAAAGTGAGGACCACAGATGCTGGAGATCAGAGTCGAGAGTGTGGTGCTGGAAAAGCACAGCAGGTCAGGCAGCATCCGGGGAGCAGGAGAATCGACATTTCGGGCATAAGCCCTTCATCAGGAATGCAAAGATACTCTGTGATCATGGAGGCCTGTCAGCTGACCACAGTTGATGGGGAGAGGGATAAAAATAAATAAAATACCCTCAAAAATCTGATTTCTCTCCATTCTGTATTAATTTAATCAATCAATGCAAGCAAGCTCAACATTACAGACTTTTATTAGAATGGACAAACAAACTGTGGCAGAATAAATTGTGTGAAGCTAAAGGTTGATGTCTGGTACTGTCTACATGCCTGCACTGGTTTACAAAGTATAGAACAGACTGGAATAACTGAGCAAAAGTTTGATTAGAATCCCATTTTGCATTGAGGAAGTAAATCTGATCTTGGCTGAGCCTGGTGAAATCCTATCAGCCCACATACAGAAGGAGAACGACAAACAGAATGGAAATGGATTGTGTGGGAAGCAATGGGAACTCTTAAATGTCACACCTCAACTGAGGCAAGAGTGGGATTAAGGCAGGAATAGAAATAGAAAGTTAAATTGATTATGCATTCAAGATTAACGGAACGGGGGCAGAATCTCATAAATGTGTGACACTGACAGTGCCTCTGATCGAGGTGACTAAGACACAGGCGAGGACTCAGTAGCAGATGCTCCTGCAGTGGAGTGGAGGTTCTGTCAGTGGATTTCCTCAAGGGCGATGGAAAGATAGACAGCAAATTAGGAAAGAGCGTACCTAGGTCAGTTAAGCAAGGAAAATGGCGGTTTATGACACTGGAGGTGATGTTCGTATTTAGCGTCTGGGCTAATAACCTCTAGCAGGAATATCAGAATGATCCAGCACAGCATCAGGCCATTCTGCCCACTGAGCCGATGCTGGCGTTTTTCTTTTACTGTTATCTCATACCTGAAGGATATCCTGCCTTTGATTTCCAGTCTGTAAGCCATGGAGGAGGTGACATTTGAGGGAGGGAGGGGGGAGCGGTTTGAGAAACATATCAGCCATGATCAAATGGCAGAGTGGATTCAGTGGGCCAAATGGTCTCATCTGCTCCTATATCTCATGGTTTTGTGCTATTACATGCATTTGGAGCAGGTAAGACTTGAAGCCATGCCTCCTGGCTTAGAGGTAGGGACACTACCACTGTACCATGAGACTCGCTGTTGTTTTCATTCATGCTGAGCCACTATAGATGTCTTGGAAATAGAATAACCCAAAAGAAATCAATTAGCTACGAGTGTGTAGGTGGTTGGTGATCCCTTCAAATAGCATTGGCTGTGGGAGGGAGGGTGTTCCTGCTCAGAGCGTGTGCTCAGCTGTGGAAGATGTAGAGATGGCTTTTGTTGGAGCACTAAGCTGTCAACAATTGTTGTGCTGGTGTCAACTCCCTGTCACACACAACTTGATACCCTCGCACGTCTACCCTCGGGAACTTTCACTGCAAGCATTCAAACCATCACCAACGTGGCATTCCACCTAATTTGACCCAGAAATTTGTGCACAGACTACAGAAAACATGTTGGAGTTCTGAGGATATTTGGAGCACTCCCAGAAGAGGCACAATCAACACCAACTTCTTACTCTTAAGTGTTTGAAAAAATATCAGAAGCGTGTGAGGCTGGGAATAGCTCATAAAACGTGTTTGACTTGATCATAGCTGGAAGGGACCGAATGTCCTGCTGGCAATCTAGTGTGTCTGATTTTCCCAGCCAATGTTAAACTTCACGATTTAGAGGTGCTGGTTTTGGACTGGGGTGGACAAAGTTTAAAAATCACACAACACCAGGTTATAGTCCAACAGGTTTATTTGGAAGCACTAGCTTTCAGAGCGCTGCTCCTCCATCAGGTGGTTGCGACCATCATCAGGTGGTAGTTGTGAACACCAGATAAAGGAGCAGCACCTTCAGGTACCAAGGGTTGAACTCTGGGAAAACCTTCCACAAATCTCTCCACCACTCCTTCTTTAAAATCCTTCTTAAAATGTACTCCTTTGACAAAGTCTCCAGTCTGCATGTCTGCTTCTATGACTTGCTTGTTGTAAGATGTTATTTATAAGAGTGCTAAGCAACACTTTGGCTTGTTTTACCATTTAAAAAAGTTGTGTGAATGCAAGTTATTGTTGTATGAAATAGAGGAGCAGCTGAACAGTTTTATAATAAACATAAATAATGATTACTGCTCAAAATCACAGTTAATGTGATCTGCCAGCGTATTTATTGTAACTAAGAATGATACCCAGAAGCTGAGAACAAAAAGTGACTATCTACTGATAAACTGGGGCCTCAAAAGACTGAAACATATGACACGGGATTTTAATGATCAATTGATGTCTATACACCATTAATTACTAGTGGCAGATGGATATTAATACTGGATTGGCACTGGTATACATATTTAATCAGCGACAAAGCTACAAAACAGTCTGGTGGGGGATCTCAACCATTAAAATTCACGCGGGCAACATACTAAAGGAATATTTGAATGGTACAGCCCACAGCAATGTCTGAACTTAAATCATGAGGGACATGGATAGAATGAATAGTCAAGATCTTTTTTCCCCAAGATAGGGGGGGGGTCCAGAACTAGAGGGCACAGGTTTAAAGGGAGAGGGGAAAGATTTAAAAGGGAACTAAGGGGTCACCTTTTCACACAGAGGGTGGTGCGTGTATGGAATGAGCTACCAGAGGAAGTGGAGAAGGTTGATACACTTACAACATTTAAAAGGCATCTGGATTGGAATATACAAAGGGAGGGATTAGAGGGATATGGGCCAAGTGCTGGCAAATGGGATTAGGTTAATTCAGGATATCTGGTCTGCATGGACGAGTTGGACCGAAGGGTCAGTTTCTGTGCTGTACATCTCTATAACTTGAGAATGAATCTGGTATTAAACAATTGTAAGCAAAGTCTTCCCTAACAGTGTGCCAGAGATATTTTGTTTGGTCAAAACCAGTTGCTACAAGCCTCCGCATATCGATATTGTACATATGCAGTAATTGTTTGTTAGTATAAAATAGAGAAAGGGACCCAAAGTCAAAGCTTCTCATCAGGCCTGGGATGGAGGTCCTGTGCATTTCCGACTTCACATGCTCGTCTGAAATAGGTTCATGTGTGCATTTGATGTTCTGAAGGCATGAGCTCATATGGGAGGTAGGAAAGCTGAAAGGTCATTCAACATTTGAGTAAAGTGAGGCCGGTGTACAGTTCAAGGTTTACCCTTTTCAAACGCAATTTCCTTTGTTGTGCCTCATTCAAAATTGATGCAGTTGGAGCCCAGTTTGTGCAGGATCCAGAAATGGCAGGTATATTAAGTTTCAGCTGTGACTGAGTTAACAGCGCCAGATGGCCTCCTTCTTTAGAGACCGCAATTTCCCTTCCCACGTGGTTAAAGATGCCCTCCAACGCATCTCGTCCACATCCCGCACCTCCGTCCTCAGACCCCACCCCTCCAAGCGTAACAAGGACTGAACGCCCCTGGTGCTCACCTTCCACCCTACCAACCTTCGCATAAACCAAATCATTCACCGACATTTCCGCTACCTCCAAACAGACCCCACCACCAGGAATATATTTCCCTCCCCACCCCTT